>NC_056735.1:802872772-803040272 GCF_019279795.1 Protopterus annectens
GCATGAAAAACACAGTACAATATCTTGGAACATCATGTTGGTGTTTGCCCATGACAGTCGCTGTAAGTGGTACCTAGATCAGGTGTTTGGTAAATGGCATCACAGATGATATCTGGATGCTCCTCAAACAACATATACAGTGGGAATAGTCTAAAGACAGGAGGGTGATGTGCCAGACATGTCTACAGCATGTACATGTAGCTATGCTTCATTGAGACTACTGCCTGTTTAATAAGTTGTGTGTGGTAATGGCTATTCTGCATGTTTTAAAACTGAAAAGACAGTGCTCTGTTTTTGGGGGACCCCATCTGTAGGGCCATCTGTGGGCTGGTCAGTGTGTGGAACCATTTGTTTATTGTGTTACTCACTGAACACACATCTGTGAACAGCAGGAGCATAGTGTGAGGATTGCAGCCAGTGCATGGTGATAGTGATTAGTTACTGCCATCGCATCCCTGACTGGACATATGTGACATGAAACAGTGGTATGACAGACACTATCTGGGGTTTTCAGTGACATGCCAATAATGGGCCACTGTTCATAGCTGCAGTCGCAAGTCTTCTACACTTTATACAGATGTCGTGCAGTATATATGCATGTGTTGTGCTCCCTCTGCAAATGTATACCATCTTTTGTGTTGGGTTGATGGTCATATCTATGCATGCTGTTGTAAGTAATCCTGATTGTTGTTGACTATTACTAAGCCATATTTGTGTTTAAACAGCAACACCATAGGCTGTATGGATTTGGAGGTCCTGGCAGTACCTCCTGTCCCACTTCAGCTGGCCATGCACCGAGCACCAGCACATCTGGGGCCCAGCCTTGGACCTCCACCTCTGTTGGCTATGCACCACCTTCTGGTGGTAACACCACTGAGGATGGGGCTTGTCCCCCCTGGGAGCAGGTCGAGATAGGAGCATGTCCGCTGTCGTACAGTCCCAGACATGGTGCATAGGGGGCTCAATAAGGGGTTTTGAGGCCAGAAACGCCAGCTCAAGGGCAGAGTGCCATATCTACAGAGTGAGGCTGCCCCTCCTAGATAGCCCCCAGCACCACCTTTGCAGCTGTTTTGGTGCAGTAGTGGCTGCCCATGGCTGGGGACCTCCATCCCACTGTTTCCATCTGGGGGCTCATGGGCTTGTGAATGCCGAACACCCCTCCCCGTCCAAGGTGTATCCCCCCACATGCATCATATACCGACCCTGTATGCTGTCTTGTCTGTCACCCTACCCTACCTATCCTCCACGAGTATAGCTACTCTCCTTCCCCCACATCCTACTCTCACCCTATGGAAACAAAAGGCCAGTCAGTTCCTAGAACAACATTTGCCCTATATATAGCTGTCCATTTCACACACGTGTCCACTGGACACATGTAACCCTTATAATATGCATCACAACATACTTCAGTTGTCCTCACCCCTGTCTCTTAGGCGCACAATCCTAGTATGCACATGACTCCTAAATGTTCCAGGTACACGTGATGTGGATGACCTTATTGTACACACAGCAGTACCGGTCCCTCTATGATTACCCCATTTACCTTTATCATGATGATGATGTCGCACACAGCACCTTGCAAGAGTACTGCTCTCACATAATGATTGGACAGGAATTGTGTTAATGTAAATAACATGCACAGAGTGATGTATATGGCCAATGTACAAATGTTTGAGTGTATGAATGACACATGTCTGTCTGAGGGAGTCTTGATATTAAATAGGACAACACCACTACATAATACAAGCATTGCTGGTGTTTCCCTTTTCATTCCTTTGTAATGCTCTGTTGTCACATGGGATGTTCCTGATATATCTATATATATATATATATATATATATATATATATGTATGTATATGGTGGACATAAACACTCACACATACATCTACATGATGGAATACATTTCCTATACTGTTGAATGACTGTGCTGGATGATATGTTTGTGATAAGGTCCAATGTCTGTATATCTGCCATGGCTTAGTGGTAAATCACAATAGCTGTGTGGGCAGGCTCCTGATTTTGAGCCTTCCAGAGGCCATTTATTTTGTTGCTGGGCAGAACAAGGCCATCAGATATGGTGTGATTAAGGCACATTAAAGGAGTTGTGAGTGGGTGTGCATGGGTTTACACTCAGTTTGCCTCTACATTGCTTAACCACTGTAATACTCGCATACTGACGGCCAAACAGGCTTACACCCGCTTGCTCCCGCACTTGCAAATGCACTGCATTTGGTGTTTGCATCTGACACTCACACCCCTGGGTGGGAGTAAGAACTATGATATTACCTTGTGATGCCTATTACATCGGATTACATGCCTACAGTATCGGGAATGGCTGCCCATTAAGCGACAGCATGCCGTTCGACTGTATGGAATCTGCAGCCTGTCCAGAATTTGATTCATATTACTGGTGTGTTCCTTTTACAATCTGCACCCATCTGGCTAATATATGGGAACTGACACTCTTCAATACAAACAAGTAATTGGGTTTTGAAACCCACATCCTTCAGGAGAGTCATGCTACTGCATACCTAATATGATATCATCTTTCTAAGGTTGTCAGTGGAATATGTGCTTTCTGTCCCTATCAGACCTTTCATACGATTAGGGAAAAATACAAACTGAATCAGGGACACGGCATAACAACATCAGGGACACATTTAAATTATTGGTGCTATTAACCTGACACATTGACAGACTTAGAGCATATGAAATCATGCACATTTTCTGAGGTAAATGATGTTTATAACTCCTAATTGTTGTTGTTATTCATTACATGTAATTCACCACCTTTCCTCCAAATGTCACTAGTTTTAGGAGGGATTAAGTGGGATAGAGTTAGAAACTGATTAGAAATCAGGGACGTCCCTGGAAATCGGGGACAGTTCAGAGGTATGGTCCCTATTTGTTCCCCCAGTGGTGTGTGTCCTGTCCAGTGGATGTGCTCTTAGGGGCTGAGAGGTATGGGCATCAGCTATGTCCATTTCGGAATATTACTTACATATCCGGGGCAGTCCTAATACGACTGCACCAGCAACACCTGCATGCCTAGGCCTATAATTGCATACCCATAGTTCCCCCAACTGCCACTCCTCTACAGCACTCATCCTTACTGTGGGTGCAGGTGAGGAGTAAACACACAACTACTCACTGCCCACCCCCCCATGTCAGGACACATGCCATAAGTTGTGCCAACCCATGGGTTACCAGGCTTGCACAACCTACTGGTCCGTGTACATCTACAGCCTAGTTTGATAAGTCATTACTGGTACTGCCTGTGACCATTACTTTTTGGTGTCCCGCAAGGGACATCGATGTCTGTGTTTCAAGAATAGACCTGGCAGGTCTCTCCCACTGGTAGTATCCTGTCGGTGATCTGGGAAGCAGTGTTTACCTTTATTGTGTTTCTATATGTCTCACCGGCCTAGCTGGGGGGGGGGGTTGATGTTACATGTTACACATTTGTTTATTGGACCCCTCACCCCCATATGGACAGCCTGTGAACATATGTTATTCGAAACTGCTGTATCATATCCTAGCTATATACATGTGTATATTTACAGTCACATATATATATATATATATATATATATATATATATATATATATATATATATATATATTTACATTACTATATACAGATATATCTGTATATGTATGCATATATATATATATATATATATATATATATATATATATATATATATATATATATATATATATATATATATATATATATATATACATATATATATATATCTCACAACATATGGGTCTATGGGTGACTGCATATGTATATATTTATATGCAGGTATGTATCTGTATTCTGTCTCTGTATGTATACATTTGTACTACGGAGAGGGAGAGGCTTATCTCTATGTCGTTATGGGTAGATATACACACACATACCTCTACATATATACGTCTACATCTGGTTATTCCATTCCTTGACATATAGATTACACTTTGCTGCAGTGGGACTCGTAGTGGGTGTGGCTGCTCGTTGGGCGATGCCTCTGCCCAATGAACACATTCGCTTACATCCCTAGGGCTGTACACATAGGTCCACATCAGCCAACACCTGCCCACCTAGACCCATAAGTAGCTACCCATAGTTCCCCAACCAGCACCTCCTCAACAGCACCTATCCTTACTCTGGGTCCTGGTCTGTTCTGGACACACCACTACATGCTGCCCACTATCCACTTCATGGGACCCATTTCATACAATTGTCTTCACCCATGGGTTATCAGGGTTTGCCACCCTTGCATTCTGAGTATGTATACACCCCAGCCAGAATGGTCGGTCTATCACCTTCTTTTGGTCTTGGCAATTTTTGGGGTGTCCCGCAAGGGACGCTCCAGTCTGTGTTCCAAGATTAGAATTAATGGGTGCACTGTGTACCCCCCTGGTTGTATCCTGCCTGTGGTCCGGGTAGCAGTGAACTTTTTACATTGTTTGTGTGTATATTTCCCATGTCTGGCTGGGGGGGGTGGAAGGTCATGCTACGTGTTTCATGTTTCTTGCTTGGGCTCCTCACTTCCATTGGCATAGCCTGTGAACATATGTCATTCTTGTGTGCTGTTTCCTATCATAGCTGCATATCTGTGTATATCTAAGCACACACACACACACACACACACACACACACACACACACACACATATATATATATATATATATATATATATATATATATATATATATATATATATATATATATATATATATATATATATATATATATATATATATATATATATATATATATATATATATATATATAGATAGATATATGTGCGTGTCTGTAAAGCAATACATACCTCGTGCAAACGCACTTAAACATACTTACTGGTGTTTATATATGCTTGACCTGCTTACTAGTGCCTTATTCATTATGACACTGACACTTCACTCCAGTTAACTTTTAATTGATATTTTGCAGGTTACACAGTGGACTGATGTCGCAATATGTTCATGTACAGATTACCAATGGTAAATGGTATGTGATAAGGTGGGATTTGGTACGGGAATGTCTGTTCGTTAGGCGGTTGCTCTAACCAATACACTATTGCTTTGCTGTTTCATTTGCATATATACCCATATACCCATGGCTCCTGGTTCCCCAAACACACACCCCAATGCCTCCCTAACAATGCAGTCATCCATTCTCCATTCAGATTTGCGGTGTAGCCACAGCACTATGCATTGGCCACTCCCTACTCCTATAAACCCATCCCATCATTTGACTCACTCCACGTATCCTCAGAGCTCCCAAATGTTTAGTCCACAAACATTGGTGACATGAGCGACCAAAAGAATATTATTTGCAATTTTTGGTTCGTCTCACATGGGACACGCATTTGTTATGTCAGGATTAGACTCTATACTTCATTACATCCTTACTCCCGTTAACATGACACTACAATAAATTAATCAGTATGACTATGTGGTAATGCACATGTGCACATGTTACACATGAGAGCCTAATTATGTACGTGTTCGGCATATTTCTTTTACAAATAGACCAGTTTAGTAATTGGCGTTGCTGTAGCAGGAAGATCACAGGAATGATTCCATGTGTGGGAAAGTCCTCACATTTGATTATTTTTAGCACAACACCTTTCTTTGGACATTGTACACACTTCTGCATTTTAGTGGTTTTGTCCCGGCCCCTTATCTGCGCAACCTATTATTGTATCTACTGTCGAGGTTTGTAAGGGCACATCCATGTTATTTATGTCTGCAAATGGAATGAATGTGTTACAGAGAATGTACTTCTACATATTGATGTCTGCATGTGTGTATGCATATATACTTATAACAAACTTGCTGACCTCCACAGGTCAGTCCAGTTAGAACCAGCCCATCCAACCCTGGCATGCCTGGCTCCATAATTTCATACCCATAGTTCCTTCACCCCACCCGTGTTCACAATACATGCATACCATCCATTGTCCACTTGCTATCGCAGCCATGACAAACCTCCACACATTGCCCTCTCCCGACACGTATGTTGTCCCAACCCATGTATTCTCAGGCTCTCCCACCATTTAGTCCTTGAACATACCTGCCCTTGCTTGTGTAATGGTCGGATGGCCAATCATCCTGTCAATTTTTGGTTATTCCCACCAGGGACTACCCTCTGTGTTTAAAGTAGACTTAGCAAATCAACAATGTTACTCCCACTGGTAATATCCTGCCTGTGGTGTGAGTAGCAGTGCTTTGCTCACTCCTGCCCAGTTGGATATGACATATGCTGACAGCGCTATATAATACTGTGGTTGCTGTTGATTCCCTTCTCATTCCTTTTGTATGCTTTATTGTTACGTCGTTCTTTCTTCATAGATAGACATATACATAGATATATATATATATATATATATATATATATATATATATATATATATATATATATGTATATATATATATATATATATATATATATATATATATATATATATATATATGTATGTATATATATATATATATATGTATATATATATATATATATATATATATATATGTGTGTGTGTGTATGCATATATATTATATATCTGTATATACTTATATACATTTCCTATGCTGGGCACTGCTTAGACCCACGCATGTGCACTCAGACTTGCTTACTGGTACTTATATGTGTTTACTGCTGCTTATTTGTGCTTACACCTGCTTACTAGTTCCTTATTCATTATGACAGTGCCACTTTGCTTGAATGATATTTAAGTTAAATATCTCATGCGATACACTTATGTTGGTTTTACGGCAAAACAACATTCATTCCACATGGAAAATGATATGTGCTATTGTTGGGCTCGAACCATGAATGCCTGTTTGTTAGGTGGATGCTCTAAACACTACACTATTGACACACATTGATTCCGCATGTTTTTTTCTATTTGAATGAATATTATGTCTAAGCTAACCTTGGCGGAGGGCAGCAACGTGCAGACACGCTGCGCTTTGCTAACACCTTCAATATTGCAGCAATTTGAATGTATAATAGGGACACAGGGACAGGGAATCTAATTGTGAAAGTTCTAGGGACAGGGCTTAACATTCTACTACATGCTTGTGTGTTTACTACTTCAAGTTTATTTCACTGTTGCTGGACACTCTTGTATGCTTAGCATACATTTCAGTATCCACGGACACTGAATTACTGACTTACTATTAGGGGTGGGCTCTACTAGTAGGCATAGTAGGTTTTGCAAGTGTCGGGGCATGTTTACACCTCCATAGAGCACTTGTTCACCCCCCTCACTCGCACACATTTCCTGTGCATGTCGAAGTTGTGGCGGCGTGCCCTCATACATATTCATATGGTGCTGCTGCGCCATGTGTAGTGAGCATTCTTGGCGCAAGGCTAAAACCGTCCTTGTGCCAAGCTTCTTGAATCTTGGGGATTGTTTATGTACCTAAAAAAAATTACCCTTATTTCAAGTCAAGTTTTACCACCATTGATTTGCAGTGATCATGGGGTTATAAAGGTTAATTTGTTGCTAGATAATGCTGCCAAACTGAAATCTAAGCCAATGCACAGAAGGTTAATTACAGATTATATGGAAGCAAAACAATCACTATGTAAAACTAACTGGAGTGAGGTGTTCAGTGGAAAAACTACAGATGGAATGTGGAAAGTTTTGAAAAATAAATTGTGTGAGTGCAAAAAAAAAAAATGTTTAACATCAGGATCTAGGCATACAAGATCAGGGGGATATATTTCCATAAGAACAAGATATCTGATTAAGGTGAGAGACAAAAATATAAGAAATGGAAGAGAGGTTGAACTGCAACTTTAAAAACTGAAATAAACAAGCTGGACAAGCAGAGTAAGCATAGTGTGAGACAGGATCAAGAAAAAATTTGAAGAAACTTTATATACAGATATTGCACATAATAGGAAACCTTTTTATAGATACATATGATGTGGAAGGAGTAAAGACACTCAAATTGATAAACTGTGTGCAGATTCTAAAATTTATTCTCAGACATAACAGATTATAGATATAGTTACAAAATCATATGCAAGACAGTTTGGCTCCATTAAAGGGGTGATAAGTTGACCTAGTGACATCCAGGTAACCCCTGATACTGCAATCAAATTAGATCATATTGAAAAGGAACTGCAGAAACTGGATCTAAACAAAGCACAGGGAGGAGACAGAATTAGTAATAATGACCTGAGAACACATCAGCAAGAACTTACAGTACTATTATATCTATTATTCACTAAGTCATATAAATATGGAGAAGATTCCTCAAGATTATAGACATGTGCATATTAAACCTGTCTTTAAGGGAAAGGGGAGTAGGACATACCCAGAGTCATATAGACCTTTAAGTCTACGTTCATGTTGTGG
Source organism: Protopterus annectens (assembly GCF_019279795.1). Taxonomy (NCBI): domain Eukaryota; kingdom Metazoa; phylum Chordata; order Ceratodontiformes; family Protopteridae; genus Protopterus; species Protopterus annectens. The sequence continues at coordinate 802,881,140 of NC_056735.1, forward strand.
GAAAATAATGGAGAATGTAATACTGGATAACTTGTTGTCAGAACTGGATAGGTTGGGACTTGAAACCATATATCAGCATGCATATGTTGAAAACAGATCTATTACCACCTGTAACGTGATGTTCTATAACACTATAATAACAGCTATGAATGAAAATTGTGCTGTGATATAATTTATATAGATTTAACTTCAGCATTTGACACGGTCTTACACAAAACACTGATCAATAAATTAGTACAACTAGGTATTGATGAAGTCTTGATGGATAGCTGCATGGCTTACAAATAGGACATGGCAAGTATCATACAGCAACTGGACAGGTGAAATCCTTGGTTACAGGCAGGGAGTCCGACAGGACTCTATCATATGCCCTTACTTGTTTAGATAGTATCTTTCAGACCAAACTTTTTTCATCTGAAGTGTTCTACAGTTTATATGCAGACAACTTGAAATTGGGTAAACTGATTACATGTGTTACAGATAAGATATGTTTGCAAAATAACTTGACCAAATTGACCATTTGGGCACAGGAACATAATATGCTGATAAATACAACAAAAACTAAGCATATGAGATTTGGGACACATAAATTAAAAGGTTAATATTTAATACAGCGCACAATGATTGAAACTGTAAACTCATTTAAGGACCTGGGTATATGGGTAAATTCATCAATGAGTTTTTCTAATCATACCAACCAATTAGTTAATGATATTTATAGAACTGTATGATGTGTAAAAAGATTTATAAAGTCTAAGAAATCAAAAACAATGAAGTCATTGTTTGTTAGTTACATTAGACCCAAACTTGAGTGTGGAATAACAATATGGAAACCCTATAAGAAAACATGCATGAGTAAACTGGAAAGAGTACAGCATAAATACACCAAGGGCAACCATGGATGCAAAAATGTAAGTTATTATGAAAGACTAAAATATCTGAACAAGTACAGTGTCTCTTATAGATATCTAAGAGGAGATCTTATTCAGATATATAGGGCATTTAGAGACAACTACCTCTGGGAATATTTGGGTTATTAAAAATTGCTAGAGAATCACCAGACAACCTCTGTAGATGATTCTATAGGAATGAGAAGTGTACTAATTGGTTATCTGACAGAGTAGCTGATGCATGGAAGATACTACCAAACTACAATAAATCAAGTACTAGTTTAGATATGTTTAAGAACAGCCTGGACACTGATTATGGGAACAAGTGTTTTGGTACATTGGCAAGCTAGAAGGGCATTAATGCCCGTGCTTGAAATATTCGTATATATGTATGTATAATTTTTGACAGGGTGCAAGCCCTCCATCCCGTACCTCCAATGTGGGGAGAAACTTTCACTCTTCCCAAAATTATACATACTTAATCTGAGGCTGCATAACAGAGAAGAAAATGGAGAACTCCACTGTTGCCAAAAGTTATTTCAGTATGACAGTTTTGGTCAAACTCCACTTTTGACTGAAGTAGATTCAACCATTTATCAGGCTCCCTGTTAATATTACTGCTGAATAGTAGGAAATAACTATGGGTAACTATGCTGGAAAAGTTTGTCATCCAATATATAGTATCATTTTGACTGGTATTCAAAACATAAGAGCACTTCCCACACAACCACACTAATGTCTAACCCTAATGCTGCTTCTAACCCCAAACCAATGCCTTAACATACAAAAAAAACCTTTCCCTAACACTACCACTAACCAAGACATTACATGCCACATATTCACTAAAACACATATATAAGTTTAAGTCTATCCTCTTCCATAGAACTTATCCTAACCCTAAACAAAAAACACACAACTGAGAGTGTGTATATGTATGACCTGAGAAGAATGTGTGTGTGTGTGTGTGTGTGTGTGTGTGTGTGTGTGTGTGTGTGTGTGTGTGTGTGTGTGTGTGTGTGTGTGTGTGTGTGTGTGTGTTGCATGCCCACGTGTGTGTGTGTGTGTGTGTGTGTGTGTGTGTGTGTGTGTGTGTGTGTGTGTGTGTGTGTGTGTGTGTGTGTGTGTGTGTGTGTGTGTGTGTGTGTGCGTGTCTACGTGTACACAGCAAATGCTATAACAGTTGACTAAGACTTTATTTAATAAGTTCTGTTTTCATTATCTGCACACTTAGCCTGGGACCTACTAAGGTTTCCTTCATGTTTGGTACAAAGAAATACTAAAGTTTTTTTTATTCCTATGTGCTTTTTCCTAATGCCTGCTACTGACCAACAAGTTTCCAACATCAGACTTGAGTCCAGTTATCCTTAGTAAGGGGGAGGCCTGACATGCGCTGAGATGAAAGCCTTCTAGAGGACCCATCATCCATGCAGATATATAGGAATTTGTGTTCTCGACAGCATGTCCAGACATTTATGTAAGGCGATGACCTACCCACAGACAGGGGAAAGATTATCTGCATCTCTGTGTGGAACTACAGTGCCCTCCTTTATATCAGCACATCCTCTCATGCAGGCATTAATGAGGAATGGGTACCACAGGTAGTGGTCCGGTGAAGTGAAAGACAGCCACCAGGATATTCACTGTAATACCACCCTTCCTCTGCAGGATAGTGACTATGCTCATCCTGCTATACCTTGCCTTCCCTCCAGGACAGAAACATCCATCATGCCTTTTCCTATCAATTGCTCAAGCTACTAATTAAACTAGGGTTGCGTAAGACATAGTTAGGACTTTATTGCTCTGCGCCATGAGGGTTGACCTAAGAAGTTGTGAAGATTGGGCAGAGATGTGGGAAGGCTGCTAGCCTAGTCAAATAGAATTTGATACATAATTCTGGCATTTGTAAATATCAATGTAAAATACAGGTTTTTCTAAAGTGAAAGAAAATACTAAAATGTTGAACTTCAACAATGTGGCAACATTGCCCCCTTGCTGTAAAGAAAACCTAAGTCAAGCCTTTCAAATTTGTCTTTTGAAGTGAAATGATTTTATGACTTTCTTTTAATGTTTTACAAGTTGGCCCCATTGAGTCTAGATGAAATTTTCCTGCCTATTGTTTTAAGGCTAAAGTTAATGACCAGCATTTACATGTGGAATGTGCTTTTATTGCTCTGGTTTCTGCCTAAGTGTGAAAGAATGGAAATGTAGTATCTATTAGCTTGGGAACTCCAGACCAGTTGTCAAAGAAATGATGTAATGGAAACTAACTCAGAATGATGTAATCTGGGGAGGACCCAGCAGACATGTTTGTAAGTGATGTTTTATAAACTATGTCTCAGAGAGATACTCTAAGCATTTTGGTCTGATCATCTCACTCATAACATTACCTCTGCTCACATGTATGTTTTAGCACTGTGATTTCTCTTAGGAACAGTTAAAGTTAGAAAAGATTAGATTAAGTATTTTTCTTTGAAATCAGATCTTTCCTACTGTATTGTTTTTCGTATTTCTGTGTCATCTCTGAACTTGAGTAGCATTGTATTGTAGTAGTTTTGTCTGGTGTATTTATTATTAAATATTTTAAACACTTTCAACTGTGGCTGCTTTATGTGGAGATAATTTAAGCTCTAGAGTATATTGCATATTTATAGAGTTTACTGTCTAAGTCACTCCAAATTAAGCCTTAAGACTGTTTAGTCATACTACCACTGGATAATAATATTGCACAGTAATAATTTGACACCCTTTTAAGGGCCTTGTAGTGGCTGATAAATATTAGCTGATGGTGGCAGTAATTATTACCATGTAGTCTGGCTATAGGAGCACAGCTGAAGAATCTGTGCCAGCCTTTCCCAGGAGTGGTTGTGAAGATTTGTAATTTCTTTTCTCAGAGTGTGTGTGTGTGTGTGTGTGTGTGTGTGTGTGTGTGTGTGTGTGTGTGTGTGTGTGTGTGTGTGTGTGTGTGTGTGTGTGTATGTGTGTCAGCTGCTTGGGCAGGGACATGAAGCACTGATTCAGAGAGAATACTGGAGATTAGCTTGTCAGCTAGGCTGAGATCTGGACCCTATAGCTGCGTCAGTGGGGAGTCTTATTGGGTACCTGGTGTGCAAGGGAGCAACCAGCCCCAGACTGACTGTGATCATTGTGTGCACTTAAGGGAAATTGTACTTTGCTGTCAGTATTTGTTATCCTTTCCTCTACTGAGACACCCTCTCTGGTGTTAGTGGTGAGGATTGGGGCTCCTTGATTGCTGGGCCAGGGAACGGTCATCACATGTGGTTTGCAGTGGTGGGATATCAACATCACACATTAATTGGTTGGAATATACTAATTGGCTTGTATTGGTGTGAGTAGAGTGAATTCCTGTAGCTTGTGTACAGTGATCTCTGAAAGTGTTTTGTACTCTAAAACAGCCATGCAGTGTATACTCAGAGTTCATATAGCAATTGTTTTATTTCTTTTGTTAGCTTAGTGTTAGTCAAAGTGAGCAGGCAGCATGTCAGCAGAGGAGTATGGAAAGCTGACAAGGAGCCAGCTAGTGGAGATGTGCCAGGCTAGGGGACTGGAGCATGGAAACCTGACTAAGGCAGACCTGACTGCAGCCTTGGTTACAGCTGCATCAGAAAACAGCATCCTGGAAGACCATCAGACTGACAGTGGAGATATAATCTCTTCAGAGAATGGACAGCTCAACCTTTTTGCAGTGGACTTAAAAATCCAGCTGGAGCTAAAGAGACTTGAGTTGGAGGCCAGGTGTATGGAACTAGAAGCAGCTGAGAGTATGAGGAGTCTACAAGCTGAAGAAAAGGAGAAACTGCTATGCCTGGAAGCTGAGGAAAAGGAACAGCAGAGGAAGCATGAGTAGGGAATGCTGACTCTTCGCCAGAGTCATGGAGCTAATGGGGAAGGGAGTAACTGGACCCCAGAAGCACAAAAGGTCAGTAAATTTCTTTCACAGTTTAAAGAGAGGGATATTTTAATAGCTTCATTCATATGTTTGAGAGGGTATGTAAGCAATATGAAGCTGACCAAGGGCTCTGGGTAGGGTTCCTGACCTCCTTACTCTATAGGAAGGCTGTAACTTTTTTGTCTAAAATTGTCACATGATGCATGTTTTGATTATAATGCTGTAAAAAGATTTTTTTTGGAATGTTATAAGCTAACACCTGAAATAGGAAAAAGTTTCATGAGCACAGGCATAAGGCAGATGAAAATGTATGTGAATACGTTGCTGAACTGAGCACTTATTTTCATAGCTGGGTGAGTGGATGTGAGGTCACCACTTTTGAAGGGCTGGCAGACCTTTTGGTAAGGGAACAGGCCCTTAGCACTTTGCTTGAAGACATGATAATCTGGTTAGCTGATAGACAGTGTGCTACTTCAGAGGAGTTGGGGAAGAAAGGAGACCTATACCTAGCAAGCAGGGCAGCCCTGCACAGGAAAGGGACCCCAGTACTGCTCAAGGGTCTAAAAGAATCCATGGTGGGCAGCACAGACTGCCCCAACAGAATCTTCCAGTAGCAGGGGAAACCACTAGTCCATGTATACATACAGAAGCTAGGGGTACATGTTTTGAATGCAATCAGTGGGGCCATGTGGCATACAGATGCCCATGGAGACAAGATGGGGAACAAAAGATAAGAGAGCCAGTAAGTGGTAAAGACAAAATGCCAATAGTAGGTTGTCTTGAGACAACAGGGGTATGGAACTACCATCCCACAGATATCCTGAGAGTGAAGGATTTGGATGAGGCAGTACCATGTACTTATGCAGTTACACACAGTCAGGCGAAGAGACAAGCATGTGGGACTGGTAGCCTGGGGGAGACCCAGACAGACTGCATAATTGCAGCCAGGACTGGTGAGGTGGTTACTTCAGAGAGGAAGCTATGCTGTAGCAGTGAGACTGAATGTGAGCCACAGCTGCTTGAGGGTACTGATGTTCCCTTGGACAGGTTGACTGCAAAGGTAGAGGTGAGTAGTAGTACACAGGCTGACAGTAAGGCACCACTGTCAGAGGATGCCAGACTTCCTGTGGAAAGGGAGCAGGGAAGGGTTACAAGGAGACAGTTGAGACAGGTTCAGCTTTCAGACCCTACATTGAAAGGCCTGAGGCAGGTCGCTAGGAAGACACCTGATTCTCAAGGGAAGGGGGAATCTGTATAATGGCACAAAGGATTACTGTACAGAGAGTGGACCCCTGAGGGAGGGCTAGAAGGTGAAAGAGTACAACAGTTGATAGTGCCTAGAGTATACTGTCTGGGATTTCTAGCCATAGCCCATGATATTCCCTTTGCAGGTCATATGGGCATAAAGCATACTAAGAGACATATTATGCAGAACTTCTATTGGCCTGTAAGTTCCAGAAATGTAACCGGGTACTGCAGAACCTGTGAGCAATGCCAAAAGGTAGGCAAGGCAGGAGACAAGGTGAGAGCTCCTTTAATGCCTTTGCCTGTGATTGAGGAGCCATTTCATAGGGTAGCTATTGATCTTGTGGGGCCTCTGAGTACCCCAAGATCTACAGGGAAAAAGTATATCCTAGTAGTTGTAGAATATGCTACATGATACCTTGAGGCAGTGGCTTTGTCCTCCATTGAGGAAGAGAAGGTGGCAAATGCTTTGTTCAAGATTTTCAGCAGGGTAGGTTTTCCAAAGGAAATACTGTCTGACCGAGGAGCCAATTTCATGTCAGACTTGCTGGCTTGTCTGTGAAAGTCATGTGGAGTGAAGCACATGAAGACCACTCCCTATCATCCCCAGACTAATGGTCTTGTTGAGAGGTTAAACTCTACAATCAAGTCCATGCTATGGGCATTTGCAGATCAGTTTAAGAGGGAGTGGGACAAATATTTGCCCATCTGTTGTTTGCTTATAGAGAGGTTCCCAGGAATCTAGAGGTTTTTCACCCTTTGAGTTGCTGTATGGGCATAGGGTGAGGGGACCTCTTGATTTAATTCGAGAGGAGTGGGATGGTGAGTGCAAGTCTCACAAGGAGTCTGTTGTGGCATACGTCCTGAACCTCAGGACAAGGCTCAGAGAACTCATGGGCTTGGCCCAGGAGAACCTGGCAGACGCGCAACAACAGAAAAAGGTGTGGTATGACAGGGATGCTCGAGCTAGAGAGTATGCTGTAGGGCAGCAGGTAATGGTTCTCATTCCTGTCAGACACAACAATCTGCAAGCAGCATGGGAGGGACCCTACAAGGTGGTAAGAAAGGTAAGCAATGTTAACTACATGGTGGAACTGCTAGTCAGAAGGCAGGGGCACAAATTGAACCATGTTAACATGATCAAACCTTACCATGATAAGGAGGCCCTTGTGCTGAGCATTTGCAGTGTGTCACAGGAGGAGTCTGAGAGAGATCTTGTGACTGATCTCCTCAATGTGGCCCGGACTGACACCTTGGTGGAAGGATTAGCAATGTCCCAGCAGCTATCTCCTACCCAGGTTTGAGAAATCTGAGCAGTGCTGCAGGAGTTTGGGGACATGTTCACTGGGAAACCAGGATGCACCCACCTGATGCAGCACCAGATGGCTACAGAACCCCAAAGGCCTATCAGGAAGGCCCATTATAGGGTGCCTGAGAGAGTCAAACAGACTCTAAAGGAGGAGATACAGGTAATGTTGGAACTTGGTGTGATTCGAGAGTGCAACAGTCCCTGGGCCTCCCCAGTGGTGCTGGTGCAAAAGAAGGATGGCAGCACCAGGTTCTGTGTGGACTACAGGAAATTAGTCACACAGAGTCAGATGATTACCCCATGCCTAGGACAGATGAGGCCGTAGAGCAGCTGGGTGGGGCTAAGTATTTTACAACCACTGATCTTAGCAAGGGTTACTGGCAGGTGCCCTTGACTCCCAGTGCTAGAGAGAAGTCAGCTTCTGTGATTCCTTTTGGCTTGTATGAGTTCACAAATATGCCCTTTGGGATGCAGAATGCCCCAGCACCTTTCCAGAGGCTGGTAGATCGTATCTTAGCAGGAGCAAGGGGGTTAGCACTTGGTTACATGGATGATATTGCTATCTACAGCCATTCCTGGCAAGAGCACCTTCAGCATGTTAGGGAGGTGCTGGGCAGACTGCAGAGGTCAGTGTTGACCATTAAGTCAAGCAAATGTCAGGTGGGTATGACAGAGGTCTCCTACTTAGGACATAGAGTGGGGAGTGGTAAGATAAAGCCAGAACCTGCCAAAGTGGAAGCCATTCAGGCATGGCCTGCACCTGTTACCAAAAAGCAGGTGAGGGCATTCTTAGGGACAGCAGGGTACTACAGAAGGTTCGTTCCCAATTATAGTACCATAGCTGCTCCCCTTACAGACCTTAGAAGGAAGAACAGGGCAGATAAGGTAGTGTGGACCCCAGCATGTGAACAGGGATTCCAGGAGCTTAAGGGAGCTTTGGGAGGACCCCCCCCCATGTTATCCAGTCCAGATTACAACAAAGACTTTGTTGCATAGATGGATGCTTAGAATTATGGGGTGAGGGCTTTACTAAGCCAGATTTCTTCAGAGGGAGAGGAGCACCCAGTGGTTTATCTCAGTCGTAGGCTCCAACCCAGGGAAGAATGCTATGCAGCATTAGAAAAGGAATGTCTAGCCATAGTGTGGGCACTACAGAAACTTCAGCTTTATCTTTATGGAAGAAAATTCACTGTGATGACAGATCACAACCCTCTAACATGGTTAAACAGAGCCAGTCAGCAAAATGCCAAGTTGCTAAGATGGAGCCTGGGGTTGCAAGCATATGATATGGCAGTGCAGCACCACAGTGGGAGTAGCAATGCCAATGCAGATGGGCTCTCAAGAAAGGGAATGGGGTAAGATACTCAGATAGACCTGACCCTCTCAAGTGGCTTTTCTCAAGGGTTGCTTGAAAAACTAGCTTGAGTTCCCCGGGAGAAAGATATGTGAAGATTGGACAAAGATGTGGAAAGGCTGCCAGCCTAGTCAAATATAATTTGATATATAATTCTGGCATTTGTAAATATCAATGTAAAATACAGGTTTTTCTTGAGTGAAAGAAAATACTAAAATGTTGAACTTCAACAATGTGGCAACATTGCCCCCTTGCTGTAAAGAAAAACTAAGTCAAGCCTTTCAAATTTGTCTTTTGAAGTGAAATGATTTTATGACTTTCTTTAATGTTTTACAAGTCAGCTCCAGTGAGTCTAGACGAAGGTTTCCTGCTTATTGTTTTTAGGCTAAAGTTAATGACCAGAATTTACATGCAGAATGTGCTTTTATTGCTCTGGTTTCTGCCTAAGTGTGAAAGAATGGAAATGTAGTATCAATTAGCCTGGGAACTCCAGACCAGGTGTCAAAGAAATGATGTAATAGAAACTAACTCAGACTGATGTAATCTGGGGAGAACCCAGCAGACATGTTTTACATATTTCTGTGTGATCTCTGAACTTGAGTAGCATTGCATTGTACTAGTTTTGTCTGGTGTATTTATTATTTATTATTAAATATATTTTAAACACTTTCAACTGTGGCTGCTTTATGTAGAGATAATTTAAGCTCTAGAGTACATTGCATATTTATAGAGTTTACTGTCTAAGTCACTCCAAATTAAGCCATGAGAGTTTATAGTCATACTACCATTGGATAATAATGTTGCTCAGTAATAACTGGACATCCTTTTAAGGGCCTTTTAGTAGTTGATAAATATTAGCTGATGGTGGCAGTAATTACTACCGTATAGTCTGGGTATAGGGGCACAGTTGGAGAATCTGTGTCAGCCTTTCCCAGGAGTGGTTGTGAAGTTGTGTAATTTCTTATCTCAAAGTGTGTGTGTTTGCCAGCTACTTGGGCAGGGACACGAAGCACTGGTTAGACAGAGAGGGTACTGGAGATTAGCTTGTCAGCTAGGCTGAGATCTGGACCCTATAGCTGTGCCAATGGGGAGTTTTATTGGGGATCTGGAGTGCAAGGGAGCAACCAGCCACATACTGACTGTTATCTCTGTGTGCACTTAAGGGAAATTGTACTTTGCTGTGGGGATTTTTTATCCTTTCCTCTATTGAGATGCCCTCTCTGGTGTTAGTGGTGAGGATTGAGGCTCCTTGATTGCTGGGCCAGGGCACGTCATCACAGAAGTATTGACATTTGTCTCGACCCTGACAAATGTAGACGTGTACTACAAGATCTGCTGTATTTCTAACTGTCCTATAGAAAACATATGGTGGTATTATATTATGAACCAAATGGGTATCCCCAATAAAAATATTCTCCTGCTTCATCCTGGGGGAGAGGGGCAATGGTTTCTGAAAACATAGAACAGTTGGTGACAAATAAATGCACTTTTTCTATAGGAGGTATCTCCACAGTAGGAATTCTTGTCATACCTTAGATGTGCATATTTTACAAGAGGTTTTGTCTCTTTTTATGGTAAATAATAAAATAAGCTCCTTCTTATAACACCTTTGCAAAAAAAAAAAAGATTTATCACACAATGTGACTTAAAAAAATAAGCCTATTCATTGCATACTCTTCTATTTTTTCTTTCATCATGGATTTACATTATACTTAATGTAATATGATTATCCTGCTACATTCTCTATACCAGCATTATTATGCATATTATTTGAATGCAGCCAGGCTTTTAAAGCACCACAGTTGTTACACATCTTGGCAGAGTGCAAAGAATAATGGCAAGGATATGTATAAAACTGGGAGGGGGCAGTTGCAGGGGAAGAAGCAAGAGATACAGCTGGATGTGTCTCTGCTACACTTGTCTTAGTTGAAGAAATGCATCCCACAAAGGAGCAGGGCAGGGGCTTATTACCCACTAAAGTCACACTTCCCATCTGTCACAATAAAAATATGGAGTGCAAGCATTATGTGGTCCTACCTTTCAAGAATCAGGAGCAAGTCTGATATTACATAACTTGATGAGGAAGTGAATTCTCCCATCCTATACCTTGTTACTTTGCACACATCATTGAAATGTGCTTTACTGATCTGTTGTACATAATGTTGTTGGGTTTGTGGTATTCATGAACCTGCAATCAGACCACACACACACTGCACAGAACATGCTGGTGTTTGGTGAGTTTGTGCTATGCTCAATTTCCTAATGACTTGCATCAAGGCTGTACAAAAGTAGTGTATGTATATATATATATATATATATATATATATATATATATATATATATATATATACACAAACATTATTTAAGGTTATGCTTTGACAGAGTTCATGTAAAGAATCTTGAATTCTTAACAGCATTATGGTCTTCAGACCCTTCCAGACTCCATGTTCATAGTCACTCAATAACATACACAGTAAATGCAGATATTTATTTATTTAGCTATTTTATGTTTACATTTGTTTACTGGGAATGTCCAACTGGGCATAGTCCATTTTCAGTGAAGGCCTGGAAAGAAAAGCTCTAGCACAGCAACAATTACATAAGAAAATACATATAGTGAGAATAATTTATACAATGGTAAAAAATACATGGTTGAACTCACATCATTTAAACAACTGTAAAGTAAGAATTGGATATCAGTTTGCTCAGCTCTATATGGTGTTGTTCTGAGCAACTTGTAGCTGTACCTGATCTCTCTCTCTCTCTCTCTCTCTCTCTATATATATATATATATATATAGATAGATAGATAGATATACATTGCTGCAGAGTGTTGACTGTTAGTTATGAATACTTATTTACAATAAAAAGCAAGAGTTACTATATACATATTTTTATGTTAATTGAATTAAACATGAGTGGTTTAGTAAGAAAAAGGTGAGACAGTTAGGAGGGAGGAAGGGAATGGGAGACAGAATGAGTGATATGGAAAAGATGGGGGCTTTGATGAGATATGTTTATTTAGCAATTAGGGACAGATAGGCAGAAGAAGGATGAACAAATCATCATCAAACAAATGATTTAGTGATACAAATGTATGATGGTTGCTATGAGGAGGGTGAGTGAGATCAATAGCTGTTTTTGTTATCCTGGTGTATCACATGAGTAAAGTCAGGAGTCATATAAATAGTGGGTGAGTTGATTTTTAAATTGAGTTAAGTTGCTGGTGGTTCTGATAGAGTGGGGAAGAGTATTCCAGATTTTTGCAACATGGTTTGAATATAGGGTATCCTCAGAGCTGTTGGTGTATTTGGTAAATTGTAATAATTATTTATTTGTTGATCAAAGTATACATTTGTTGGAATAAGGTTGAATTGTATTAGGAGAGCAGGAATTGTATCTGGATAACTGAGTAGTTTATGAGCCATGGTTAACTGGTTGCAAGTGAGGAGATATGGGAATTTTAGCCATGATAGTTTCTTAGGAGGAGTCAGTGGTGTGTCCTATGTGAAGAGTCTGTGGTGAAATTTGTTATATTATTATAGCATGTTTCTAGTTTTTTAGGCCAGTCTTTTTCAGGTTGGTAAGTGTCATGCATCTTGCATATCTTCAATAAGACAAAGAAGCTTGGGTGTTTAAGTAGTGTATAAGTAGTGTATCACATAATAAAAGCATCAAGAAGGAGGATTGGAACATCAAACTTAAATGAACTAACAAACTGTCTGACTACCACGCTCTTACATGTTTACACTCTGGCTGCTCACTCAAAATGGAACTGCTGCCTGCACATGCTCTTTACTTATATGCACATGCCCACTGATGGGAAAGATTCTTAAAGGTACAGCACACCCTCTGACCTACTTCCTCCGTCTTTGACTATTCTGTCATGCAATAAAAATGACAATGGAATAAGCATGCAAATTATACAGACATAAGCAAAAATGAAACAATCATGTCCAGGTTGCCATGTATCTCAGAGTGGGTCTTCGGATATGAACTGACCTTGCAAAATAATACTAACTTTGGGTTTAACAACAGGGACAGTCAATGGTGAATGTCCTTCTTCTTCTTGGATGGGACAACATCAGGAACAGGAACAGATGCTGAGATAGTTCCTTGAGCAGGAACATTGAACAGGTCACTTAAAGAATTACAGTCTATGCCACAGGCAAGATGCTATAACATTGGCTCAGACACCATTAGAAGATGCTTCTGATTCCATCTAAATTCCATATCCTGTGATTCCACAATACAGGATTGTGGTTCTTCACACAAACTTTCCACTTGACTAATCCAATCAAAACCTTTCACTATTTGCATCCTCACTATCTCTCCTTCTTTTAATGAATTCAGAGGTTTGCTGGTTTTGTCAAAATAAGACTTCTGGGGCAAACACTTTTTTACAAGTTTATCTTTTATTTCTTTTTTGTTTTTAGCACTAGGAACCAAAAAATTCTTATTGATTGATAGTGTGGTTCTGGTTTCTCTCGACATAAGTCTCTGAGCAATTGAACCAAGTAAGTTATCACAGGGAATGTTTCTGAGATTAAGCAAATTGAGAAAAAACATTGGTATTGTCACATTTAGATTTCTCTAACAGTTGTTTTGCACCTTGTACTGCACATTCAGCCAAGCCATTTGATTGTGTGCATTCAGGGCTACTGGTCATATGAGCAAAGTACCGTTTTTCTGCAGATCTTTTGAACTGCAGACTTATAAACTGTGCACTATTGTCAGAAATAACTCTGTGTGGACTGCCATGGACAGAAAAGTGTCTCTTCAATTTAGTAATGACAGTATTGGACATTAGGTTAGGGAGTAGGTCAATCTCTAACCAATTTGAATAAAAGACTACAAACACCAAGTAATATTGACTATTCCACTTGAAGATATCTATGGCTACTGTCAACCAAGGACATTCAGAAATCTGGCTTAACTGAAGTGGTTATTTTTGCAAGTGTGGTTTAGTACTATTACAAACAGAACAAGATGAAAGTACTTTCTCAATATCTCTTGACATAGAAGACAAAAATACTAGTCTTCTCACACTTTTTGTGGTAGAATCCATTCCAACGTGTGCACAGTGCAAGCTTTTAATATCCTCTTGTAAGTATGTTGGAACTATCACTTTTGGACCTTTCATGATGATACCATCTTCCAGCAAAATCTTGTCTCTCTAAGGAAAACATGTTTGTACATCTAGTGGTAAACAAGATTGCTTTGACGGCCATCCTTTACTGATAAAGTGGTTGAGCTTTTGAAGAACTGGATCTGAAGCTGTGTGATCTCTAAACTCATTAAGTCATTTGGAAGAAAATTTTGCACTTCCATGACTTCAAAATCAAGGTTCTCTTTGTCAAGTTGTTCTGTAGTATTTCTATGTGATCTGGATAAAGTATCATTAAGATAAAGAAGTTTGCCTTTTGTATAGACCATTTTGAAATTGTACTTTTGTAATTTAAACATAATACATTGTAGTCTTGCAGGAGATGTGTGCATTGGCTTTGTCAGAATAGTAACTAGAGGTTGATAATAAGTCTCTGTTTGAATAGGTCGACCATAAATAGAATCATGGAACTACAAACATGCAAACACAACTGCCAAGAGTTTATTTTCAATCTGTGCATACTGCATCTCAGTTTTGGGTTAGAGTTCTTGATGTGTAGGCTACTGGTCTATCCTCTTGAAGAATGACTGCACCAAGACCAAACTTAGAAGTGTCATATTAAAGAGTCACTGGTTTGCAAACATCATAGTATCTTAAAGTTGGTGGACCTGCAATTTTCTTTTTCAGGACTTCAAATGTTCTTTGGTGTGGTTCCAACCAGGACCAAGTTACATTTTTGGTGTCAGGTCTCTTAGCAGTGCTGAAAGTTCACTGAAGTCTGGGAAAAACTTGCCCAAATAGCTTAACATGCTAAGAAAACATTGCCTGGAGCTGGCATCTCTAGAATTGCTGTTTGCTTGGCAGGATCTGGTCGTAGGCCTGAAATGGTAAATAAATAGCCAACATAAGTAACTTCTTGTAGCCTGAATTTACATTTTTGCTGATTCAGATTAAGATTCACTTTGCAGGCTTGTTCCTGTACATTCCTAAGTTTTTCTATCTTGTTCAACTTCACCATTGCTTCCTACAATAATAGCACTGGGTAGTCAGAAAAAAATTTGGTCCATCGGACATTGAAAGACTTCACTGGCAGAATTTATTCCAAATGGTATTCTTAGAAATATGTATCTTCCAAATGGTGTACTAGATGTGGTTAACAATGAAGATTTTTGATCAAACATAATTTGCCAAAATTAACTTTTTGCACGTAAGATAGAAAAACAGTGGCATTTGGCATGAGGACATCAACTTCCCTTGAGTGTACACATTGTATGATGAGGTCATTTTAATGATTTGTTCAAATCTCTTGGTTCAATACATATTCTGATATCATCTGAGCTTTTCTTGTGAGCTACCACCATGGAGGATGCCCATTGAGTTGGTTCTACTACTGGACAAATCACTCCTAAATGCACAATTCTGTCTAGCAGAGCTTTGACTCTGTTCTGCATAGCTACTGGAACTTTCTGTGTTGGTCTGACAACTGGACTAACCTCTGAGTCTAACTTCATGGAGTATACAACTGGGAGTTCACCTAACTTGTCTTCAAAAATATCAGCATACACAGAAAAAAATAGTGTTGGTGCAATTTGAGCTGTTACACATGATTACATGGTGGACTTCTATGGTAAATGCAATCAGTCTCATTTTTAAACTGCTCTGAGGCCTAATAATGACTGTGCATGTCTCTAGACTACATCGTAAAACTGCAACTCATAGCTGTTCCCAGCAAAGTCACATGAAATTACTACTGAGCCTTCAGTTTGAATTTTTTTACCTCCATAAGCAACTCACTTCGCACACTTTGCCAAATTAAGTTGTTCACCAGCTTCTACTCTAACAAGCCTTTTTGCTGACATAACATTGCACTTTAAACCAGTGTCTACTTTGAGCTCTATGGGTCCCCCATTAATCAGAATAGTACAAAATACTTCACTCTTTGCAACAAATCTACTGCATTGACCTTTTCACCAAGCATAGAAATACCATCAAAATAAAAAGAAGGGTCACAACATTCTACCTCAGCAACTTGTTTCTTGGGATAGCCCTTTTTAATAAAATAATGTGCCCCATTTGATTTACAATGCTTTTTAATGTGGTTCCACTGCTTACATTAGTGGCATTGTTGACCAAAATCTAAGCATTTTTCTTGCTTGAGCTCATGGTTGCCTCCACAACTATGACAGTTGACTATGAGGCTTGCCTCAGGTTTTGCTGAGTCATGCTTTGCTTAACTACATATGCCCTAGGCCTTATTAAAGCTGCTGTGGGTTTTGCTTGAACTTGAGCTGTGCCTGCCACACCCTTGTGCCTGCTTCTGTTAACCACGTGCTGCATACTATCTACGTTTGCACTGGAAAATACTGAAAGCATGCTTTTGTCACTTGTAAGCAAATTTGTGTGCTTTTCTTTAAGCTTGTATATGTGCCAAATCTCATAGTTAAATCACTGTCTCAAAGCAAAATCTTTCCCACTGCATCATTATTAACCCCACTCATAAGCCTGTCTTTTATCAACTCGTCTCTCAAATCACTAAATCTGCACATTTTTGCCTTATTTCTCAAGTCAGTTATGTATGTTTTTCCCAAAATAACATTCATTTGGGGGTTTCACAGTTCTATAAATTTACATTTTAAGCACTCAGGATCTTCCCTTTTTTCAGCTTGGACCACAATATGGCTGTCTTCCCCCTTCCCTGCATACACAGTAGATGTAAACACAAATGTATGCTGTCTTTCAGTGGCTTCAGAATAAATGCCCTTGTATGTGCATCTTTGTCAGAAAAAGCAGCCAGTAAGAAAATATTGTATTTTTGCTCAAACACAAGTGTTGAGGGTCTGTGAAATGCTATGCCATGCCCAAAGCCATGTAGTTTCAAACACACGCATTCATAATTATGCACAACCGCACAATTATCTCTTTGAAATGACTGTACTTTGTGGCATAACTGCACTGTAATAAAGCACACACCGCACACACTTTGCACACTTCAGATACTTCAAATCACCATCAGTGCTTTTTTCCCATTTTCCTTGATGGGGTTGGGGTATTGTGTTAACTGTCCCAATTCCCTCAATTCAGTGCCACAATACTGCCTTCTTCCACACTCATGCCTGACTGTTGCAGATCTTCTTTCACACAATCCATCCACCTCTTTGCTGGACATCCTTACTTCCTCTTACCTTCTTCCTGTCTGTCCCAAATTTTCCTTACCAGATTGTCTTCTGCTTTTATACACATGTGCCCAAACCACTGTAATCTGTTCTCTTTGATCTTTTCTGCAATTGGAGCTACTTTGGCATCTGCTCTTATGTCCTCATTTCTTCATCTGTCCCACAGTGTGCATCCTACCACCTTTCTCAGGCACTCCATTTCCATCACCTCTAGCTTCTTCATCTGTTCTGCCTTTACTGCCCAGGTTTCTGTACCATACAGTAGTACTGGTCACACCACTGTCTTGTACACCTTACTTTTCAGCTCCTTTGACATTCTTCTGTCATAGACTACACCTGATACTCTATGCCAGTTGGCTGCATCCCCTCTGATTCTAGCTTTGACCTCTTCATTTAGACTACCCTTCTCCTCAACTACCCCTCCCAGATACCTGAAGCTGTTTACCTGTTCCACTATCTTCCATTCTATCTCTATTGTCATCTTCTTTTGATTTCCCAAATTTACTGCCATTACCACTGTCTTATCTGTGCTTAGTTTCACCCCATGTGCCTTCAAATATTCATTCCATTCTCCTCTCCTTTACTGACGTTTTAGCTCAGAGTCTGCCTGTACTGCAACATCATCTGCATACAGGAGCTTTGTTCTGTCCCCTCCAACCTGTTTGCTAATGTAGTCCATCACCAGTATGAACAGCAGAGGGCTCAGAGCTGAACCCTGATGTAAACTCACTCCCACTGGGAACCCCTCTATGAGGCCGAACACTGTTAGTACTTGAGTCATTGGGTCCTTGTACATAGCCTGCACTAATTCTACCAATGTTTCTGGGACTTCAAACCACTGGAATACTGCCCATATCAGCTTTCATGGGACCTTGTCATATGCTTTCTCCAAATCTAGGAATGCCCAGTTGGACTTTCTCCTCATCTCTAGCTTCTTCTCAAGCATCTGTCTCACTGCAAACATTGGGTCAATTCTGCTGCATCCTGATCTGAATCCAAACCACTCATCTCCCATCTTACATTCTACTACTCTGCATATCCATTTATCTATCACCCTCTCCAGGACTTTCATGCAATGTGATAGGAGTTTGATGCCTTTGTACTGCCCACAGTTGTGGATGTCCCCTTTGTTCTTGTACACTGGCACAAGTATGCTTATTCTCCAGTCATCTGGGATATGCCTTTCTCTCCACACTGCTATTAGTACCCTCAGGAGCCATTTCTCCCCTATCTCACCCAGCATCTTTATCATATCTGCTGTGACCTCATCTGAGCCTGCTGCTTTCCCTGACTTCATCTTCCTTAGTGCTGTTCTTACTTATTCTAGGGTGGTCTCCTCTTCTTCTCTCATCATAGGCTGTTTCTGGGGCAGTACAGCTTCTGTGGGGTTCCAGCTGCCTTTGATGTTCTCTGGACTGGTGAGCAGGTTGTTGCTGTCATCCTATATGAAGGGTATCTGACTATCTTCTTTATCTGTCTGTCTTTGCCTTGCAACCTGATATAGTTTCTTTGCACACCTTACTGAGTCACTTTCCAGAAGCTGGTGCAGTGCCTCCAATGCCCTATTCTTTGCTATTGCAACTTCTTTCTTAGCTTCTTTGTTAGTCAACCAGTAGTCCTTCCTAGCCTGATCAGTCTTTTCTATCTGCTACTTCTTCCTGCACCCCTTCTTTCTTTTGATGACATCTTGGACTTCTGCATTCCACCACTAACTTTCTTTATATACCTTTTTTCCATAACTGGCTCAGCCACATATATTTTCTGTAGTCCTAATACATGCTGTTTTTAGACTCTGCCATTCTTCTTCAACTCCACTTATTTCCTCCTCTTCTTGGGGTGCTAGAGCCCTGAGCAATTCCTTGAACTGTTGTACTTTCTCTCCAGTCAACTTCCAGGTCTTAAGCCTGGTCTCTGTTGACCTTAGAGCCTTCTCTGACCACTGCTTGCAGCTGGTGTGGCAACTAGTGGTTTATGCTGTGGGCTGATTATTCACTGGGATGACTTTGCAATAATGGGTTCTACCCCAATGCCTTTTCCTTATTAGGAGGAAGTCTACCTAAGTTGCATGCTGACTACTCTTGTATGTGATCTTGTGTCTTTCTTTCTGAACCATGTGTTGGCTACTATCAAACTATTTGCCAGACAAAAATCTAGAATGGCTTTTCCTTCTTTATTCCTTTTGCCCCACCCACGTGGACCCAGGCAGTCCTCATATCCTGTTTTGTTTGCCCCAATATGTGCATTCAAGTCACCCATTATCAACACCAATTCTCAGTTCATGTTTGGCAGGTTGGTTGGTTTTACATCCAGCTTTCACTCAACAGAGCTATCTGGGCAACTAGATACCAGCTTGACCCAGGGTTGCTGGGCTTTATGGCAGGCACACACTGGCCAGTAGGGGCACATATACCCCTCCCACAGTTAGCAAGGGTCTCTGGCATGGGTCAGAGTAGGCCGGGTCCTCAACCCACTTAACACCCGTAACTACCCCTGCCCATTTTTGGCGACATGACTGAATCATGTAGAGCCATATTTTTACACAGTCAAGTGGCTAACCCTGCCATGGCATGCAGTCTGTGTTATCCTATCTTGAGGATACTGCACACCACAGTAGATGCCCAAAACTGTTGGTCTGTACAACTCTTCCCCCTATAGGGCACCATGTAGAGTCTGTGCTGCTGCCCACAACTCCATTCATTGATGAGTTTGAGATGGAAAAACTCAGCATGTTTTTCAGACATGGGAGAAACGCCATGGAGACATAAGGAGAACGTGCAAACCTCAAACAGGCATTGGTCGGAGGTCAGGATCAAACCTTGTACCTGGGAGATGAAGACCTTAACCACTAAGCCATCTGGGATACTTCAAATAGCTTAAGTTAATGCAAAAAAGTAGCTTATGGGGAAAATGTGGTTGTTTGTAAAAATGTAGCCATTTTTCCTTTTTTATACATTTTATGAAATTCAGAAGTTATTCTCAGTGTTTTTGTATGTATTTCGAACATTTTGATCAAATATCACAGTTCTGAACATTTCATTTGGTTAATAATTCATTTTGAGTGTTTTGAATGCTGTATTTGACACTTGTTGCAAGTAAACTCATTTAAGTACGTTTTTAGTACCTGGAATTCATTTCTGACCTATTTACAAGTTGTTTGAGCAGTAGGGATGATCCACTCCTGTATATTCCTCCATTTCTAACTGCATGCCTCATGGCTTTGTCTCTGGATCTCATTCTGACACCATGTCACTCATCTTGTATATCTTCAATAAGATGAATAAGTTGAAGTATTCATTTAAGTAGTTTGTTACATACATAGAAACAAATCAGGATGGAGGACTGGCGGGTAAAACTTAAACAAACTAACAAAGCTGATTGACTACAACACTCATACATGCTTACACTCTGGCTGCTCACTCAAAATGCACTGCTGCCTGCACATGCTCTGTACTTATATGCACATGTCAACTGATTGAAGAGCTTCTTAAAGGTACAGCACACACTCTGATCTATAGTAAGGATGAAAGAGACATAGAGGAGTGTTGATATGAGATGTGTTCTGGCTATGGTGAGTCTAGAACTGTCTGTTAGAATTTTTTTTTCTGTATAGAGTTCTCATCTTTTTATGTACTTTCTTAACTGTTTGTGAAATATGTAGATCAAATTTCAGTTTATTCTGGGTTTATTACTGTATTGTCTGAGGCAGTGATGTAGAATGTAGGGGGATGGATCTGGGGTTCTGGTGGGATGAAACAACTTGAACTTTGTTTTGTTGGGATTAAGACTAAGTTGTGAATTAGCCAGCCATGATTCAATTTCAGTGAAGGAATTTTGAGTTAAGTTTTGTAGCTGTTGGGTGGTGGGTGCTGCAGTAATAAGAGTTGAGTCATCTGCATATTGTATAGTTGCAGCTAGTGGGTAGACAGTGCTGTGGTCATTAATAAATATGCTGAACAGAAGGGGTCCAAGAATGGAGCCATGTGGGAGACCAGGTGTGACTGGGCATAGGGAGGAGAGGTCATGTAGCCACCTTACCACCTGCTGGTGGTCAATTAGGTAGCTTTGGGACCAGGAGAGAGTGGAGGGTTTAAGGCTAAGGTTGGAGAGCATGGTTAGTAACTTGCTTTGGTAGACAGTGTTGAAGGCTTTGGACATATTGAGGCATAATGATAAAAATATTTTTCCTTCATTTCTGTAATGGTTTATGGTATTGATAAAGCTAAGAACTGCAGTAGTGGTACTATGATATGGTCTAAAGCCATGATGGGATTTGGCTGGTAGGTTATTGTTTGTAAGGTAATGGAAGAGTTGAGAGTGAATGCATCTTTCTAGTAGTTTTGATAGCAGGGATAGGATGGCAATGGGTCTATAGTCTGTGAGTTCAGTGTACTGGCCGCATTTGTGAAGAGGGATTATGTGTGAGATTTTACAGATTAAGGGGACATATTGTTCTGCAATTAAAATAGACTGATTAATCAGGATTGGTATAGGGTAGGATATTCCTTCTGCTGTTATTTTTAGAAATTCTGTTGGAAGGTTATCAGCAGCAGTTAGTGGAAGGCTTTAGTTTTCCTATGCATTTTTCTATGGTTTTGGTAAGGATAGGTTGGAATGTGAAAGTGTTATTTTTATCTATGGATGGTTTGGGTATAAGCTGTTGCAAGCATTGGTTATTTTTGGTTAGTGATAGAATACTTTTGGCAAAGTATTTATTAAACTTCATTAAAGTTTTCAGCTATGGTGTGTGAACTATTTGTTATAATGTTATTGTGATTTACTTCTCAATGGAGTTATTTTAGAATATTAGAATAAATATGGGTACATTATCAAACTTTGCATTTAACATAGTTAAATGTATAAGTGTGTGCGTGTGTGTGTGTGTGTGTGTGTGTGTGTGTGTGTGTGTGTGTAAGAGACAGAGAAAAAGAAAGAAATTTAAATTTTTGCAGTACTTTTAGAATATTTGGTTGCATGCACCTAATCACTGAAAAAGTACTTAAACATCGATAGTGACCCTGCATGCCTGAATAAAGATTACAATTTATTCCACAATTTTGTAATCGGTTGCATGGCAAATCAATCTCTGCTGACAGCTTTATAAAACTGAACTGTATGTGATGGGTTATGTGATCTTGATTTTTTTAATGAAGCTGAAGAACAGCCCTTAATGCAGCATCCTCTACTCTAAAAAATCCACGTATAACTAGGTGATAATTTATAATAGGTTCAGTTTAACCAATCTATATTATTGTAAGGATAATATATTCTAGATATATATTTTTAGAACCATTTCAAAGCATTATTTGAAATCAAATAATTGAATAAAATAAGATTTAATGTGGGTCCCTTAGGAACCCCACATGTTATATTCTTCAAAGACAAAACTTTGAATTTGAGTGAACAGTCTATTCTAAAACTAATTGTTCAAGTACATACATGGTTCTAATCTCTTTCAATGACAGTGGTTTCAGAGAGTTTTCATATGCAGACTGACACAAGTATGTTAATGAGTCCTTAAATTATTTTAATTGAAAATGCTTCAATTCAAACTTCTTTAATCATTAAAGCAGTTATTTTACTCATTAAGTTAGTGCATTC
Organism: Protopterus annectens; assembly: GCF_019279795.1. Classification (NCBI taxonomy): domain Eukaryota; kingdom Metazoa; phylum Chordata; order Ceratodontiformes; family Protopteridae; genus Protopterus; species Protopterus annectens. The sequence goes on from NC_056735.1 coordinate 802,903,722, forward strand.
ACACACTGCACAGCCTCTAGAGCACATTTACATCCAGACCCACAAATGCACACAAGCAGACACACACACACACACACACACACACACACACACACACAAATGGGTCTACTACTAATTACCGACACGACGATTCCCCGACGGAAAACTCCCCGACGCCAGATGACCGACATCACACAAACCCGACAACGCAAAACACCGAACACCATTACACCGACACACGGAACGTAAACAACACACGACACTACATAGCATACACAGTAGCCCTGACCCAAACCCTAACCCTAAGGTCTGACACTATCGCACACTTCACCTACCTGCACCCTAACCCTAACTCACTTAACCCACCCCTAGCCCAGGCTCCGACACTATCGCACACTTCACCTACCTGCACCCTAACCCTAACTCACTTAACCCACCCCTAGCCCAAGCTCCGACACTAACACACACTTCACCTACCTGCACCCTAACCCTAACTCACTTAACCCACCCCTAGCCCAAGCTCCGACACTAACGCACACATCACCTACCTGCACCCTAACCCTAACTCACTTAACCCGTCCCTAAACTACAGTCCCTCACTAGCACACACTTACCTTACCCGAACCATACCTCCGACACGAACACACACTCACCTTTCCCACAGCCTAACCCGACATCCCACAATCTCGAGCACTTACCTGACCGCTCCTAACTCCGTCACCATCGAACACTTATCGCGTTGCGATCGCACATTCCCTTGTCGGTCTTTCCGCTGTCGGCAAATCACCCTGTCAGTACACTTACCTGTCGGTCATCTGGCGTCGGTGAGTTTTCCGTCGGGGAATCGTCGTTTCGGGCATTAGTAGTAGACCCACACAAATACACACTTGCACATATACACGTAAGTATGTACATGCGCACACCTTAAACTTCACTAATTCTTTTTTTTTTTCAATAATAAATCTTTATTCTTTTCCAATTGTTAATACAATACTACAACATATGTACATTATATACATGAATGCTTCCAACAGTTGCATAAGATCATTATACATTAAGATAAACTTCTAAAAGGGTATTAAAAAAGAAAAAAAAATCTAGTATCAATATAAGGCTTATCTATACTAACCACCATATTAAGTATGTACTTCCCGGGGAAAAGTGGATTAGAACCTTAAGCTAACACAATGTTAAAGATTTGCTCCCATATTTTTGTGTTATTTATATTTTTCTTATGATCTTTAATTAGTAATTTATGTGCTAAAATATGTCTTATCACTACACTTTTAAAGTTTCCCCATGAAGTCTAGGATGGATTCAGCCAATTTGTAGCTATATAAAGCTTCATTAACAAGAAAATATTTATGAGTATGATCATTTGGGATCTGTCCAAGTTATTTGGAGGAATATGAAGAATCATAAACTCCCAAGAAAGTGTAGACTGTTGATAACCCATTTTTTGTAATTGAATTTTTAAAGAATTCCAAAGTTTGAATATACATTTACAGCTCCAGAACATGTGTAAAAGGTCAGCCGTTTGATCAATACAATATGGACATTTAGGTGAATTTTTAGAGTTGAATTTATGCAGACTGAGACGAGTGTAATAAGCATTATTAAATATCATCAACTGAGTAAATAATAGCTTTTCAAGAGATACTGATTTTAAGGTTAAATTAATTGCTTTCAATATTTTATTATCATCAATCGGTAATAATTTATCCTTCCACTATTTGGATAAGAGTATTTGGTTATTATATTTCACGTCTTTTATCAAATTATATGAAGCCGTTATATATTTGAAGTCCTGCATAAGAGTTTGCCATAAGTTTAGACAAATGGTTAAGTCGTCTTCTTTAATTTTGAAATTACTAAAATAACTTATTGAAAGATCTTTTAATTGTCTCATTATAATTAAATGTGAGTAAGGAAGGCTCATCTCTCTTAACATGTCGTGTATTGAGATACCAAGAAAAGGATATAAATCAAGTATGGTTAGATCAATTATAAGTGGGAATTTTTTAAGATCTATCAATTGATTACCAATTTTCAAATTCGGGTTCTTGTGAAATGGTTGGAAAGTCATCATATACTGCAAGAGGTTTAGTGAGTTAAACAAGTTTTGTATTGATATTATATATAATCTAATATGTTCCATCAAAGCATACATTTTAAAAGTATCTTTATTTAAAAAAGGTAATGCCTTAAAATTAATACCCAACCCAGCAGCATGTTTGTGATTCAGAATCAACCACTTGGGTGACCATTTAGGACTGGACCTATCAAAGTTAACCACTCTTAGAATTCTATTAGCATTTATTATTAAATAATATGCTTCAAAATTTGTTAAGTCTAAATCACCCTTGTTTTTCAGAGTCATCAGTTTATCATAAGATATTCTAGTTTTTCTAGGTTCCCATACAAATCTACCTAATTCCGTATGAAGTTGTTTAAAGAATTTCCTAGAAATTACAACTTGAGTAGCTCAAAAAATATATAATATTCTGGGGAGTACATTCATTTTAATAATTGAAGCCTTTGCCATTATTGGTAATTTCAAATTATTCCATCTTTTTAAATCAGACAATATATGATCCCAAATTAACTTAACATTGTTCGCATAAAAGTCTCTATTATCTGTTGAGAAAACAATACCCAAATATTTTATTTTTTCTTCGGATTTTAACTGACCTACCAATGATAAAAGCGAAAAGGGTGTAGGTGTCTTTAAAGGAAATAACTTGTTTTTTTTTAATTTATTTTGTAATTAGATATTTCTGCTAAATCTTCCACTGCTTTTAATATTTTCTTGGTATCTGAAACAGGAGTCGTACAGTAAATATTAAGATCATCAGCAAAAGCAGCCATGGATATTTTCGTACCATATATTATTGGAGCGTTATGATAAATATTTTGCTTAATATGTAGGAATAGTGGTTCTAAGTATAAATTGAATAAAATAGGAGATAACGGACATCCATGATGGGTACCATTCTTAATTTGTATTCTTTTTGAGAAATTTTTATTAATATATAAAGTTGTATAGGGATTGTTATATAATTTTTTTAATGTAAAATAAAGTCTTGGGGTATATTAAAATATGATAAAATATCAAACAAAAATTTTAAATTAACTCTATCGAAAGCTTTTTGAGCATCAATTATGAGTGCGTAAACATTAAGATTTCTTTGAGTGGCATAAGAAATTAGTGTATGAAGTGATAACGTATTATCTGTAGTTTGTCTGCCATTTATAAAACCAGCTTGTTCATCAGATATCATTAGGTTAATTACCTTCTTCAATCTATTAGCCAAAATAGATGTCATAATTTTCATGTCTATATTCAAAAGTGAAATGGGTCTATAGTTATCCGGATTTTGAAGATCAGCATTCTCTTTAGGTATAAAAATTGTTTTTGAAGCATTAAAGTGCGGATCATTAATTTTATTATTAATTATATAGTTAAATACATGTGGAAGTATTTTACCCAATATATCACCAAAAGTTTTGTAAAATTCCGTAGTCAAACCATCCAGTCCTGGAGCTTTATGTGGCTTCAAATTATTAATTGTATCTGTTATCTCCTCTGAGGAAATTGGTTTGACTAAACTCACATGAGACTCATCACCAATTTTCGGAAAGATAATCTTTAGCAGAAAATCATTATTACTCTTATTTATAAGTAATTCCTGATGCTCACCATAGATTTGAGAGAATATTAATTCAAAGGTATTCATAATGTCTTCAGTATTGGTATATCTTTTATTGTTAAACTGTTTTTCAGAAATTTGAGAAGGTATTTTCGATTGATTAATGATACGAGCTAATGTGTTTGATGGGGTCTGAATATGATTAGCGTATTTTACCAGTATTTTCTGTTCATAAAATGAAAATTTACTATTTTGTAGTAAAAAAAGATATTTTTGACATTTTAATAACTCTGTTTCAGTTTGTTTACTATAGTTCCCAATTAAATCCTGATCTAGTAACTTAATTTTAGTTTCCAATTCTTGTATGTCTCTAGTTTGTATTTTCTTATAATAAGTAGCCTTTTGAAGAAAGATTCCTCTTATTTGTGCTTTGGTTGTTGCCCATTCTATGTCAGATGGATGCCGGTGTTTAGAGAGACTAACTAGTAGATGATTAAAGGTCTCTTGAACTTCTTTAGTTATATCTTCTTTATTTAATAAATACAGATTTAGGGACCAATTATAACCTCTATGACGCATACTATTTCTAGTGTCCTTGTTAAAAATTAATGTGATCCTAGAATGGTCCGATAAATGTTGAGCTTGTATAGATACACAGGGATCTAAAGTAATTAGTACATCTGAAATTAGAAAAAAATCAATCCTAGACCACATTTTATGACAACTTGAATAAAATGTAAAGTTATTTGAATTTATTTGATTATTTGTGTATTTAAATGGGTCATATAGTTTAAAAATCTGTTTTAAGTTCCTGTAATGCTATCACTGCTTGATTATTAAAGGACCTGTGTGAACTTGATTTATCTAATTTGGGATCTTGATATGTATTCCAATCACCTCCTATTATTATATAACAATTATTATATTGATTCAGGATAAAATAAAGTGATGCTATAAAAAGTTGTTGATTGGTAAATGGGGCATATATATTAAGAAGTACCACAGGTTTATCATAAAGTATACATGAAAGAATCACATAACACCATCTTCCCTCTTTGTCCATTTTAAACTCTAGAATTTTCTCTTGATACTGATTTTTAATAATAATAGACACTCCTGCACTATTAGTTGTCCCTTCTGAAGCTACCACCTCTCTAATCCATTTCTTACCCTTAAGGACAGCCCACTGGTCATTGGTCAAGTGGGTTTCTTGTAATAAAATAAAATATGCCTTTGACTGGAGAAATAAATGAAGAAATAATTTCCTTTTTTTCAAGTTCTGGAGCCCTTTGGTATTCCATGAGTCTATTATCCACATACTAAGATCTTTAAATCTTTTAAGGATATTTTAAAATTGAGAAACGATACTAAATTCAAATATAATAGCACAGTATGTATTGTCTGGAAGCAATCTTGACATCCATCCCTAACCAGTGCCTATCCGCTATTCCCCTGGACCAGGACATACATAGGTTTTTTACACTGTTAGAACTTTTATGGGTAAATAACCTTACTAAACATCTATTCTTTATCTTACTAAATAAAACATCAAAAACATGCAAAAAACCTATAAAAGCTACATCTAACTCTACAAAGCCTAACCAGAACATTCCCTAATAAACACTGATAAATATCCACAGCTCTTGAACAGGCTATTTAGTTAAGTAAATGGACTTCATTACACTTATAGTTACTATCATACCTCACTAATAGTTCTCATATATTATTAGTTATACTAGTTAGTTGTATCTCATTAAGTTATCTAACAACCATATTTAAATCTAAAATAATCAAATATGTGACAGTACCCCTATTAAACAATAACATTATTGAATTAAAGATAATTCACCATATGTACTGTTAGTTAGAAGAGAGAAAAAGAACTACAGAGAAAACAAATGTTTAACATTTAAGTATAATATTAAATCTGACTTTATTTATATAGTCTAAATTATCTAGAATTATAATATCAGCAAATAAAATGAATAAAAATAGCACTACACTTTGCTGGGTAATATAGTTAAATTTATAAAATGATGACTGGATAACACAGTTTTCAAAGCAGTCAGAACCACATGCTAGTATATAAACAAGATAACCTTCACATTCCTAGAGAGCCCAGAATAATATCTTCTGGTCTCTTTATCTACTAATTATCCCAACACTAAATCCCCTTATTATCTAAACATTTGCAGTATTAAAACACATCAGTAATACAGGAAAAGCAAATAATAAAGTATACTACAAGGTTATTAACACATCCACATTCAGCATAAATTACCTAAGGAAAAAGAATAACTATGGTAAAGCTATCATACTTCTAAGCAATCAGTTAAATAACACATTTTAAACCAGTACATTATTAGTTCAATTATAATCATACCTGAATGAATTTACAGTTCCCTTTAAACCAGTAAAACATGTTACATACTTTAAATGTCCATGAATGCTCGTTTTACAGTCCAAATAGCTTTCGCTTCCTCAACAGAGATCTTCCTACTTCCTGAGCTTGTAATCCTATCTTCGAGCTCGCAACGGGGGAACCATTAAGCAGACAGACTTCTGGATGCGCTACCTCAAAAGCAGACCCTCAGCAGCACCCAAAGGACTTCCTGTTGCTTTGCGAAGGGGCTCAGTTCGTAGAAGCCATAAAAGTTCGGAAAATCTTCGTGGACGAGCTGGAGCTGTAAAAAGAAACTAAGTAAACATTTACCAAGGGGCCTGGTGAAGAAAAAAGAACAAACAAAGGATTTTAAAGCCTCGAGACGTAGTAAGAATGGAATCCCAGTATCCACGTTGCTATAAACGGACTGGATGGCCGGATCAAGCTTCCGAAGCTGGAAGAGACTTAAAAATTTTCAAAAAGGTAACTTTTGCTTCTTTTTTTGTAGATATGGAATATTTGGAGCCATTGACTGTAAAAATTAATGTAATAGGGTATTTCATTTGAAATTTGATATTCTTTTCAATGAGGAACTTACAGTATGGAGATAATGCTTGTCTAGCTTGCCTTATTTGCAATGGTAAATCCTGGGCCATAGAAACTCTATTATTTTGCCACATAATATAACCTCCATTCTTTTTAACAGTTAAAATTATTTTGTTTACGTCCTGGTAGTTGAGTATTTTGATGTATACTGGTCTAGGTATGTTTGAGGCTTGTGCTTCTTTGAGAGCTCTATGAGCTCTTTCTATAACTATTTGTTTGGCTATGTCAGGGTCATTGAACAATATTTCAAGTATTTGTGTAATGGTAGAAATTAAATCATTGTATTGGATAGATTCTGGAATTCCTCTGATAATTATATTGTTCCTTCTGGATCGTGCCTCCAAATCCAGAATTTTATTTTGCATAGACTGAATATCCAGGTCATGAATGTCTGTTTTTTTTGCAAGCAATGTTATTCTGTCCTCATTTTCAGATATTCTGGCTTCTGATTTATCCATCCTTTCGAGAATTTGACTGCATGTGGCACCAAAAGAAAGTACCTGGTTTGATAGTTCTTTCAAAGCTTCTTGGATGGGCAACAAAGCAGTTTTGATGTTTTCCATGTTAGCCAGTTGATCCGGTTTATTTTTCATTCCAGCTTTTGAAAGTTCCTGCTGTTTGTAATCGTCTGCCTTTTTATTGTTGAATCTTTTTCTGGTGACTGAAGTTCTGATAATTTGGTTTTAGTTGTTGTTGTTTCCATACTTTTGTCTTCTTTTGACATTGTGGAGCAAAGCAGATCGTTAGTATAACTGAATAGTAGATATCCAAGGTTACTACTCAGACAGTTCCTTTGTTTAATACTCTGTTCAGAGTCAGACAGTCAATCAGATCTAATCCTGTTAATTTGTTTAATTTCCTCCGGTTCTTTCACCTCTCAAGCGGTATTTAGTTGCAGTAGATTAATTATAGCCAACAATTAGTGTAGAAAAGTTTGCAGTATATCCTCAGGGTTAATTTTTATTCAGAGTATCTGGAGATCTGTAGATATGCAGTGTCTACAGAATGGCGGCCATCTTTGAATCTGTCAACTTCACTAATTCTTGAAATGCTGCAGACAAGTACACACTCTCTGCTAAGGCCGTTCAGTAGTGTTGACGTTAAGACAAAACTTTTCCTAAAGAGAGCAGAGTACTCACTCCAAATATCTAATGTAAATGGCAAGTACTCCTTTACCAAGCCTGGTATCCCTTCATTTAATCTTTCTACAACATCTGGGTGTCTGGCCTTGAGTAACCAAGTAAATGTATTATACTCATCATTCTGAGGATGTTGTAATATTCTAAAATGGCACTTTCTTGTCATTAGGGCTTGAAATGTTCTGATTGTTGTATTTACAATATACAAGATTGCACAACCATTATGAGGATGTGCTACTAACAACTGGCTGTCATTAATCTGGAGAAAAATAAACTAAAAATATATTTTTCATTAGGAGGTTACATTTCCCTATTATGCCAATTCATGTGTGCTGTTGCATTAAAAGTCACCCCTTCCCCCAGTTCAATTTGCTCCTTGTTCTACTTAGGAATATTCAAGAATAGTGACATATTAATAAGACAGATTACTGGTCCAGAAAGTAACACTGTGATACTAATATGCAAATCAGTTGAATTAGTTTATTGAGTGTATATAGCTGATGCGCCTAATAGAGTTATCCAATCAAGAATGCCAATGCAATGACAAGGAATCCTTCTGGTCCAAAGAATGCTGATGTGTGCATAACATTTTGGTTCCAAGAATACTGGTGTGCTGGTGTGCTAGTTTGCTATGTTGATGAATTATTTTACTTTGTATAATGCATTCCATTTCTGATATAACACTGTTTATATTGTTCTACTCTTTTTTTCAGCAGTATGTACAATAATATATTTAAGTCTCTATGGTCTATACTGTTTATTTCACTTAGCCTTGCTACTGACATATAGTGATTTTACATTTGTTAACCTGGTAAGTGGAACAAGGACCATTTTACTCATAACCTGCGCCAGTGCAAAAAAAAAATAATAATGTAAAAAGCTATACATTGAATAGAAACAGTTTTATGCAGTTCTGAATTAAAGTTGGGATTTTACATAACTAGCAATATTAATATAGAACAATTAAGCTATTAGCATATGACACCAAGATACATCAGTGAAGACATGCATTCATCATTCAGTCAACAGCTGAGTGTCACATCACAGTGATATAATTTCTTATAGCGCTTCTGGAATAAGAACTGGCAGGTAAGCAAACACAAAAACATCAGAATACTCCCTTCTCTAATATTGTCCACTGATATAAATATTGAATATTTCATAAAAAAGTAACACACTTATAAATACCATTTAGTAAATGAGTACTTAATAGGAGAGCTTTCATATTCAAAAACAAAAAATAAAGAAAACTGCAACTGAACCATACATTGTACTACACATATCTGTATTGTATAAAGTAGCATCACAGCAACATCTAGGGTCTACTACAAGTACATGAATGCTACTAGCTTCAGACACACTTTCTCATTGTCACTTGCTTTAATTGGCAGGTGCTCTAACTCCTGACAGTTCAGTCCTAGCAAATTACCTATCACTCTCACCACTGACCATGCCCAACTACATAGACCTACCACAACTCTGTCTAACCCTAAAAAAACATTTTCAGTCCCCAACACTGACCATAGCAAGACTCAATCACTCAGCTAAACCTAAAGTAACTGATCACTGTCAAATCCTAAAACTCTCCCACCTCTCCCTAATTCTAAAAATTCCTTCCTGCTCCTTCAAACTAAAACTCACATTCGCCTTCAAACTAAAACTCACATTCCCCTATACATAATATCCTCAATTGTGCCCTAACCCTAAAACTCCCTTTCCATTCCCTAAACCTAAAATAGTTCTCCCAATCCCTAAACTTAAAACTCCCTGATCACTCCCCAGTCCTAAAGTTCCTTCCCACTCGCTAAACCTCAAACCCCCTTCCTATCCTTAATCTTAAAGCCTCCCACCTGATCACTACTTAGCAGCAGCCTGTGCTCCCATCCCTATGCCCAATGCACCAACCTTGAATGACCTCAAATACTGTGAATGGGTAAGGTGCAACAGCTCCAGTCTTTTCCTGAAGATGCCAAACCCTGCCCAAACACCCTGTTTGAGTTTAAACTAAGAGCAGTAAGCCAAATGAGCATACATTCATTCGAGTCACTGGATTTGAGGTAGTGGAATTGTGACTTTTTCATTCTGTCTGTTAAACTGAACCACAACCTTAAAAATCTGTCAACAATAAAGGAAAAAAGGGACTACAAGCAACATACCGCAGCACCTGCATGAAATTGTAATGGAGGCCAGCACTAGTAAATAAATGTAAGACATGTCACTCAGTTGTCTAATTCTGAGGAATGCAAACAAACTCCATAATGACAATAAAATGAAAAATTGGCATGTTGCAGTACAAGTCACAGCAGAAAGACTCTACATGCCACCCCCCCTCCGCTCCAAAAAAAAATAGTTAGAAACAACTAAAAGACAGCAATTACAGAATATGTTCAAAAAACACCAACATCAAAACAACTACATGCAACAGAATGTATCTGGGCATTCTTAAATGCCTTTATTAAATAAAGAGGTGAAAGAATTCTAAAATCTCACTGATTAGTTGCACTATCAAAAAGAGAGAGTACATTCGAGACTGTAAGTTACCAGTTGACCAAAATTATTTGCTAAAACAGTAAGTATAAAATCAAAACTGCCAGTCCACTTCTTTTATAGCTGATATGGGATAAGGTGCAGGAAACAAATGTTTTATAGAAAAAAAGTGAGTGCACGTTTCCAAAATAATATCAATTTGAAAGAACTCATTTAAGTATCTAAATACCTTAAAAGGGTTTTGCAAAACTAATTATACTTGTGATATTCAGAGTCTGCTAAAACAGAATGAGGTGTTAGACATTCAAAATATTTTTACAGAAAGCCTTTATGATGCTTGTGACAAATTTATAAATGTCAGGTTGGGCAAAGCTGTTTTAAGGTTGAAGATGGAAAATTGTTACAGTGCATGTTAAAGAAATTCTAACTATAATCAGTGGTTTCCTTTGAGACACATGATCCAAAACTGAATGAATGGAAGCTTTCTTCACATAAAAGTAATAATATAATGTTATACTAAAAATGTATATCTCTAACAGGAAGCATACCCCAAATACATTTCAAATGAATGAATCCATTTTCAACGTGCCACTTTGAAGGTTGCTACTGCTCTACACATCACTCATTTTTAACTATTAATTATTGTCCTCCCACGCCTCCTATAATACAGGCATACATCTCAACTTTCTAGAATTTTGTATGAAGTACTTGATTTTACTTCATATTTTTCCTTTTCCTTTTTATAATTTTTGATTGTTGGTAAAGCATCTAGGATTATAGTCAGACAGTAATGGCAGACATTAGATTTTCATACTTTTTATTGTTCAAAAAAATGCATGCTGATAAAAAACCTATTGTAATATTAACCTTTCTAAGTGAATTAAGAGGAATATTAAAAGTGTATCTGTGATCGTGTGCTTTTTCCCCATTCCTCCATTATTTTTGGCTTTGCCTAAAATTCTTGACTAAAGTAGTTTTGAATTATGAAAACAGGTACCACAGAAAGCACAATGCATCTCATAAATCCTGCCGGTGTAGTGAAGGTGGTTGTCCGTAGCTGAATCTGTTACAGGTAAACACAAGTGGCTTTTGAATATGCACTGTGACATTAGCATACTAATTTAAGTATATAGCACATAAGAAAACTTGGTACATATTAAAAATCCAGAATTTGGCTAGGGCTGCAAAATGTCGATTCAAGCATTATTCCAATTTTTTGCTACATATCCAAACTGCAAACCTAGATGAGGTTTAAGGTTTTAATGGATAGTAAAGCCAAAAATGCATTCAGAACACAGTTACTACTTAGCTAAATTAATGAATGTATATGTACCATTTAACACATTAATGTTCACGCTGGGAAATGATAAGATATGGTCCATAGACACATACCTAGTTGCTTTAGACTGTTTATCTAATGAGCTGGTATAACTCAATACAAGAGTAGCTGCACCAACATTCAGAGAGTGACTTGCACTATAATATTTGACTCTATTTCTGTTTGTCTATTGCTTACATTTACTACCACTTTAAATCTGGACCCTGTTCTAATTTTATTTTATTTATTTATTTAGTTTATTATTCATTCTTTGAATTTGTAGATGGTGACACTACAAAATAAAATCTCTTTTATTTGCACATTCTCTATTGCAATTGACTATCCTGATGGTGCTTTTAATCTTATTGCCTGGGGCATCAATATGATTGGGTAACAATATACTTAAAAAAAAAAACTTTAATCAAAATCATGGCTGAATAGGAATGTACAGTCAAACATGACAGAGAAGACTGAGCCACATTTGTAATTCAGTAAATCCTGAATGACAATTAGAATGTATTGCTATCTTATTTACAAACTTTTTTGTCTCAAATTACACAAGCATTTTAAAAACATAAATATGGATTTTGCATAGCACACAACAAAAATAAAACTTAGATTAAAAATGTTATGTGCCTTTCTTTCTGATGCGTTCTTTAAAAAAATGCAGTATTTTTAGGTCCTCTTTCTTTTGTACCGCTCAGATGCAATTGCCACTCTAACTCTGCACATAGTTCATTTCTTAAATCTCCATCTCTCATAGATCATTTAGCTATCAGTAAAAGATGAAATTTAAAGTCTACATAATTTTATGCATTTTTGCTCTTTATTAATTGCATTTGTTTCTGCTTTCTTCCTTATATCCAAAATAAGGTTATTTTACTAATAATTAACTATTTGTTGCCCATAGCATGAATTATACAATCACATAATTGATGTCTACAGTGCCAGCACAAAAATATGGCATTTTCCTATCACACTCAGAGAGTGTATATGTGCTCTGTTCTTCTAGAAAGCATTTCTTTTTTAAATTGTTGACTTAGAGGCACAAATACAGTTTATGAGAAGTGTCACTGTGCATGTGTAAGACAGTCAAATAAAAGTAATTCATTGATGTTTGATTTTAAGAAGAAAAAAATCACTTTTCTTACTCCCACTTTTCCTTACTTGATCAGTTTGCAAATATCAATTAAAAATACCTGGCATATGTCACCATTAAAGACTCTCAAAGGGCTGATGTCTTGAGTATTCTTTAAAGTGTTTAAAAAGTTAATAAAAAGCATTTTAATACTTAGTAAAATACTCAATCAGTCTATGATCTTCCAACTCTCTGCTTAAATTAATGGAGAACAAGACATCTTATATCACTGCTCTAACAGCCAATTGAATGCAAAAATGTGTGGGGCATCTTTGTGGATCTGTAAAGAGCCCTGTCATGTTTTTTTTTTCCACACTGCTGCTATTTTGAAAAGTTTTGAAGTGATAAGTGTTTGAGTTTGCGACCTGGTATCCACCAAAAACAGCAAGGGAAAAAAAATAAAACAAAAAAAAAAAAAAACTTGTCTAAAAAATCTGATTTTAAAATCAGTCCCGGAGTTTTTTTGAGACATATGATGCCAATTACTTGGCTTCTGTATATACTTTAGCAGAACATTTTATTCCAAAAACAGTACGGTAATGAAAACATGCTATCTGATCAACTTTCTTAAGTAAAAAGGGTTCTATTTAATATCCATCACTGAAAATGTTCTTGAAACAAACTGTTGAGAGACAGGATGTCATTTATATGGGTATTGTGCATATTTTTTCACACTATATTGTATTATTATTAATATTATTATTATTAATGCAGTTTCTAAGAAGATGATGATTTATATATATATTGTATAGAATTGCTTTTTTCTTTCTTTTTTTTAAATATAATTAGACATCTGTGAGGTACACAGTTCAATAAAGTGACTGCAGTTGCTGGATTTGAGAGTGCTGCCCATAGATAAAATCAAATGACCATTTTGTTTTTTGCTCAGTCTTCCACAGAGTATTCTAAATTCATGAAAAATAAGCTGGGCCCCTTTAATGTGTGGTGCTTGTGAAGTACTTTCAAGTACATTGATTCTGGGGTTTTCTCTTTTCCTCTCTTTTTTATCTCAGTTAGACATATTTTATGTATATAATCAAATACTGGTTACAGTTGCTCAGTACAGAGGTACAAAATGAGTATGAAAGTAAGTGACCTTGCTGTCAGTGAATACAGTGGCTATGAATGCAGTATTTATGGTAGGCAAACTGCCTATGAATAAAAAGTAATTCAACTTGTTGCTTGCTCAGTTAAAATAGTCAGAATTCCTTTTAGGAGTACTGTACATTTTGGGAGGGGTGGAAAAGACTGAGACATTTACTGTAGGTAGTGTTTTTTTTTTTGTAAAACAAATTTGAAATACCTTTTTAATTTTAGTAAAGAAAATATTTTACCACAATCTGACATCCATTCTGAACATAGTATTCAAAGTTGCTTTGTATGGAAGGGGCTGTACTGTGACAATTTGTATGAATATCATAAATATCATAGTTCTGGCATTGTCCTTCTGGATGCATTGTGGAACAGCATTTCACATGCCTCGTCATCACAGAGGTCATGAATGGCACCTAAGACAAGTGGGGTACTCTGTACCAGAGAAAATATGGGTTATTTCCAAGAAATATTAATAGCATATTAGTACTTTATTAATAACGTGACTCAGAAGGTATTTATATGGTACTCCATAGTATCAAATTAAAGCATACACAATGCTGAAAAAAACACTGCACTCATAATCAGTATCTAATGAGCATTACTTTGCTGGTATTTACATTAGTTTATTCATTAAATACCCTAAAATGCACACCATTCATAGTTATGCAAACATCTCAAGACGTGAGTGGCAGCACATCTGCATGAACAAAAGCCACACTGAAAGTTAGAGTCTGTGTTCTATGGTTATAGGGATATTAATCCTTGTTTGCAAAACTATAATAATTAAATTGACATATTATGAAATTACTTGTTCAGTATACAATTATCACTACATCTGGGTGACATATTAACAGCACTGTTGTGAAGAGGAGTCTGTGCTGATTAACTTTCATGTTTTAACTTTTGCGTAGCTTTTATAGTTTTTGTGAGATACACATTTCTTTAAAGACAGCTTAGAAAACTGTATTCTCAGATTTTTATCCCAGATGGAAATCATCCACGCAGGAACTCTGCAGGTGTCAGAAGGTGTCAAATTCTGATTAGGCTTGGTATGAACGAGTTAAAACTGTGCTTTGCTTTACCTACATAAAAAATATTTTACGATTTTGCTAAGCAAACCAGTCCCTCTTCTCAACTGTTGCAAAATGATTTAAGTAATACTGATTCCCTGTAGTAAGATGAATCAAAATATTTCTAGCCTCCATGTATCTACAAATTGTACACCTACTGCATGTGTATGTACCCTTTCTGCCTTATTATTCCACCTCTTCCATTCAAATAATTCCTTTAGAGTGCTTGCACTTCTGTATAAAATAGGAGCTTTGGAGAAATTAATGTTCTCATATCACCATTCACTGTAAAATGTCCCAGTTTTTATTAATTATTTCCACCACACCTCTACTGTGTGGGATGAACTGCAAAGGGGTCATACAGTTTGGCTTACATGATGAAGGAATATTAGGAATAATTAATGAGGACTGGGTATTTCACAGTCAGGTAGTGAGATTAGAAAGTTCATTTATTTATTTTATTTATTTATTTTACTTTTGTTGTCTGGGACAGTCCGACTGGATACATGTCCATTTTCAGTGCAGGCCCGAGGAGAAAAGCACCACAGATTAAGAACAAACAAGTATGAGATTTCTACATAGCAAGCAAGTATTCATGGGAAAACACATGATTTAACAAGATTCCACAGTTTTAAATTTGCAAAGTACAATATTAATTGATAGTTGCTAGTTATAACAAAATTCATAGTTTAAACTTAGAGTAAAGAAGTACTTAGAATGTACTGATTTCCTATAATAACACTGATAGAGACAAATGTAAGTAAGAGGGGGTGGGAGAGGATGTTAGGGTTAGTTTTATGAGAAGTGGTTGGGTATGAAGTTGGAATGTGTATAATTGTGGACTGTTGGCATGGGTGTTTTCAGATGAGGCACTATATAGAGATGTCATGATTCTTCTTCAATGGATAGAGATGAAAGGGAGCATGAGAGTGGGTCAGAGGGTCTGTATGTTATGGGTCAATCTGGTGGGTAGCAAGGGCATAGCCATGTGAGTTTTAGGTGTTCTTTTAGTAGTTTTTTGAATTTAACCCTTGAGTTGGCAGAGGTAATGGTACTTTTGGCTAGGTTGGTGAAGATGGGAGCAGTGTAGAATAGTCTGGATATGGATTTGAGCAATTGTTATTCTAGCAGATTGGATTAGAAATGGTTTTGTTTTTATAAAGACTGCCCAGTTTTTTGTGAATGTTTTTCATAGTTTGATTTATATGTAGATTGAAGTTGAGGTTGTTGTCAGTGGTCACTCCTAGCAGTTTAGAATGAGTGTCTGGAGAGATGATAGCCCCATCTCTGGACATAATATTGAATGTGTTGGGCACTGAGGTGGATTTGTTTGGTTTAAATAGCAGCAGTTTGGTCTTTTTGGGATTAAGTAATAGGTTTATGTTAAGAAACCAGGTTTAGGTAATTTGGAAGGCTTTTGGGTAATGGAGAGGAGATTGTGTGGTTTGTTGGCTGAGCAAACTATTGTTGAGTTGTCAGCATATTGTATAACAGTTGCGTCTTGGCAGATGCTGTGGAGATCATTAATGAAGATGGCGAATAGAAGGGGTCCCAGAATGGACCCTTGTGGGACACCTGTGGTAATAGGCAGTAGTGAGGATAGGTTGTTG
The DNA here is from genome assembly GCF_019279795.1 of Protopterus annectens. NCBI lineage: Eukaryota > Metazoa > Chordata > Ceratodontiformes > Protopteridae > Protopterus > Protopterus annectens. Next base: position 802,920,197 of record NC_056735.1, read on the forward strand.
TCCCTTTGAACTTCTTGTTGTCTACCATGTAGATAGCTTTGGAAAAAGGCTAGTGTGTTATCACTAAGGTCATGATTAGTTAAGGGAGTGAAGTAGTTTAGGATGGTTGACCATATCAAAGGCTTTTGACAGGTCCAGAAATATGGCAGATGTTAGTTTACCTAAGTGCCTGTTTTGGTTGATGAGGTTTGTAAAAGAAATAAGGGCTGCAGTTGTACTGTGAGCAGGGTGGAATCCGTGTTGGGTAGGAGAGAGAAGTTGGTTATTAAGTAGGTATGGCTTAAGTTGGTAATGTATGCATTTTTTAAGAATTTTTGATAGTGGGGACAGAATGGCAATAGGGCGATAGTTGGTGAGGTCAGTGGATGTTCCACCATTATGTTAAGGGATGATGTAGGAGATTTTCCAGCTTGGTGGGATGGTGTTTTCTGATATAGATCTGTTAAGTAGAATAGAGATTGAGTAGGCAAGTTCACTAGCAGCCAACTGGAGGTATTCCTCTGGGATACCATCCACTGCTAGGCTAGTAGGTTTAAGTTTGGATAGTAATTGTTTGACATAATAGGTAGGGATGGGTTGGAATTGGAAGGTAGTTATGGAACTGACTGCAGGTTTGGGGATATTGGTAGTAGTAGTAGTAGTGGGTTGTTGAACTAGTTTAGAGATGGTTTCTATGAAGTATTTGTTGAATGAATCAGGTATGTCTGTGATTTTACCTGAGGAGGTTGGAGATGGGGCAGAGGGTTTGTCAGGGTGAAGTAGTTTATTTATTCCTGCCCAGAATATTTTGCGGTTGTTTTGCTGCCTGCTTTGCAGATGTAGGAAATAATTATTTTTATCCTGGAGAATAGTTTTTTGGTTTTGTTTCTAAGTTTTTGGAATTGTTCTCTAGTTGCTGTAGTTTTTTGGCTCCCCAGTGATGCCAAGCCCTATTCCTTTGAACAATCTTATTTTTTAGTCTCTTTGGTGATATAGGGTGCAGTATTCATTTTGAGTTTTGTGGCATGAGATGGGTATGGGCATTTAGGATTTTTAGGAAAGTGTTGTTGAACTTGATTACAGCTTTTAGGGGTACTTATTTTTATTATGTTTAAATTATGGTAGTTTAGTTTGAGTCTGAACTTTGGTCTAAGTTATTTTTGTTCTGGGTAGTTTGTACTGGTGGAGTAGAGTTGGCATGGATTTTGTATTTTAGTAAGAAGGTGGGTTGGTGGTCTCTAAGGGTGTCTGGAAGGACTCCTGCTTGGTACTGGTCTTATTTATCAAGATCCAATCTAGGAAATTTTCTTTCATTTTAGCATTTCCTAGCCTAATGCTACATTGAATGGCTTGGGAGAAGCTGTAGAGATTAATATAGTTGGTGGGGTTAGTGGTTGAGAAAGTGTTCCAGTCAATATTAAAGTCACCTAGGATGATGGTTTCTTGACGGAGATTTTGATTAACCCAGTTTAGGAGGGATTCTAGGGAGAGAATATTGCTGCATGGTGGTATATAGCCAGTTATAATATTGATTGATGTTTCGCTGCTATGTTTGAGTTTGGCTAGAAGTTCAAAAGTATTGAGTGAAGGGATTGCAGGATTAATAGTACAGATTTTTATGTTGTTTTTGTAAAATAATGCTACCCCACACCCTTTTTTAGATAGTCTATCTTTTCATAATACATTGTACCCAGGTGGGAGGAACTCGCTGTCTGGTGTTGTGGGTTTTAACCATGTTTCGGTTAAGGATAGTAAACCAGGGAATAGATGGATATCAAAGCATGGAGTAGGTGCACTTTGCTGTTTATGTTTCTGATGTTTAAGCTAACTAGTAGAAGGCTATTTTTTGGTATAGAGATTGGAGATTGGTTGTCTGAGAATCATGGAATAGATGGGGTATTTGTGCAAGGGTTTGGGCCTGGGTTGGGGTGTATGTTTCTCGCTTGGATCAGTTGACGTCTAATATGGTTTAAGAGTTTGGTTAGAATGGCTATGTATCTATTTGTAGTAATTGATTTGGTAGAGGTTGTGAAGAGTCTTCCTGAGGGAGGTGGGACAATAATGTGGTCATGACTACTTGGGGATATGTGTAGGCTGTAGAGGTGGGTGGGAGGTGTGCGAGAGGAAGTAAGTTTTGAAGGGGAAGTTAAGGTACCATTAAGTATGGTTTGGTAGGAGGTAAGGTAGTGTGTTGATGCTAGGAGAAAGAGGATGGTGAGATAGACTGTGCATGGTTATTTGGTTGTGATAGTGTAAGTGTGTCGTGTTAGTGGGAGGGGTATGTGGGGGAGGGGGACTAGGGAATTGGATGATGAGGTGTTTTCTAAAGAGTGATTGGTATAGGTTAGGTGGGTGGAGAAGGTGGGTATAAATCTAGGGGTAGTGGGAGTGGGTGGGAAATGGGGACAGTAAGCATTTGAAATTAAAAAAAATAGCAGTATCGTTATAGACACTAACCAGGTAAATTAGGAATAGAAGACAAATAGTATAGTATGGCTTTACAAAAAAGACGAATTAAAGAAAGTACTTGCACTAGCTTTTGAAAATAAAATAAGAATTTCATTCACTAGTCTGTGAAAGTCCAAAGAAAAAGCCTGGTAGTAAAATAGAGAGTCAAAGGCATCCCTTTGTTAGGGATTTATAAGCCCTGGGTCCAAATATACTTCTGAAGAACAGGGTCACCAAAAGACAAAATGGAAAAAGGTTAGGCTCAAGGGGGTGAAGATGACCAGGATGAGATAAAAAAAAGTAAAATAAACACAAGGCTTTAATTTGCTTAAAATGAAACAGATGTAACAAAATCCCAGCATAAATAGGTATACAATAACAGTAGAGCACATGGATTACACTAATTTAAGGATAATGATGTTAAGACCTCATTGAAACACAGTTTAAGACCCTTCCTAGCTAAACAGGATAAAACATTCAAGGTAGGCAGTAAGAACTGTAACCATGTAGCCAAAAGAAAGTACTTGTTAATGCAGGTCATGTGCCAACCCAGATATCCCAGCTATCTCATTACTGCTGCATGGACAAACTAAGACGCTAATCATTGACTACCTTCAGTCATATATCATGGAAATACTAATATTGGTCACTGTGGACTGCAGAGGTGACTAAAAACACAGTATTGGAATCAAGTAGCCATTACTAGGCACACAAATTAGGGAAGTGCAGTGCTAATACATCAGAAAAGTGCGTATACTTGTCTAATAATCAAGGACAGTAGAATAATATCATCTGAACCATGCAAACACATTGCAATAGCTCCTACTTTAGAGTCACAGTACTGACATTAAAAGCTGTTTTACTTTAGCTGAGACAGCACTTATGAATGCATTAACTGAAAACATTCAATGCAAGTTGGGAATTACAAAGAGAAAATGGATAAAGATACAAACTAAACAACTCTGAAGGCAGTAAAAAGTACCTTAACAAACTATAGGCTTAACTCTACTCATAGGCACACAGTCACTGAGGGAAACATCCAGCTGAAGAAGGGGTTTCCAAAATGACATCTGTTAGGAATGGAGGATAAATAGTACAGGATAATATAGGATGGCTTTACAATAAAGTATTTTTCCAAAGGCAATATTAATTCATTTAACAAAATATGAATCTGTCAGTACCAAGAGCAATATTCTTTTTAATTTTTGTTATTGCTTTTCTTGAGTCCATATTGTAATTATGATACTAATAACTGTGAGTCCTGAAATTACTTAACACAGCTATTAAGATTCAGAACAATGAATTTTGCCAACTGCTGTTGACTTTTAAAGCTGTATACTGGCAGACAGGCAAGAACCACTGCACCTTTCACTGTAAAGGCTGCACTCCCCACCAGGGGCGGCTCGTGCTATTGGACTGCGGGACTGCAGCCCTCCCAGGAAAAAGAAGAAAGTGTAGTTGACTCTGTTGACATTTAATACATTTCATTTCATTTGCCAAAAAATTGCCATAAAAAAATATTTCCATTATTTTGCGCTTTCTCAGTCCCGGAACTCAAACTGCTCATGCTCGTCGAGTTCCTTTTTTTTTATTTTTTAACAACATAATAGCAGCATCTAATATCTGACTGCTGTAAAAGGCAGTCCAGATAAAAGAAAAAGCATCAGTGGGATGCCCAGGCCCAGAAGTCTAAGCGGTTTTAACCGCACCGTAAATTAGAAGGGGGTTTGGACTGCCACATCCGCAGGCACGTACGTGATGTGGATGGCTGGATTGCTACTGATTGGTCCTCACTCTCTTCTCAAAAAAGAGAGCGAGAAATAATCAGTAGTAGCCCTCAGCACAGTACTACTACTATGGACTATTCATTGGTGAAAGACAGTTAGTTGAAGACAAGTTACTTATCTTTCTTCTGTTTGGTTTTATTTTGTTTGGGTGAAGTTTCCATTTGTTTTTTTTAACTTTTATTTAAGTTCCTTATCTTTGTTTTTTTTCTGGCTTGCCCTTTGCCTTGCTGGCTTGTGCTTACAAGCAGCTGCAGACTAGTGCAGAGACTGCAGTCATCGAATCAGTCACAAAGAAGAAGAAAGAAGACGGACAGTCACACGTCTCAGTACTCCCAAAAAGGTGGGTTTGTCTCTCTGCTTTCTAACCTCTGCAGCAAAATATAATGCATGAATAAACTAGCACATGAATACATACATGCATAAGAAAAGGAAGCCCAGTGAAAAGTGGGGAAGGAATTAACACAAATTAAAATACAGCACTGGGATTTGCCATGATAGATTTCTGTCATGGACCTGTCCACATAGTTTAGGGAGCAAAAGCCATGAATAAATAATATTGATACCCTAATAACATTGTAAAAGCCTGTGGTGCAGGTTCTGGCTGGCACAACTGGTAAGAAACGTACAGCAAGGCATCTTTTGTGTAATGCTACATAAGCAGAACATGCATATCTCCAGACTTTTAGAATAAAATTATATACTTATTTCTAAAGCATTGCTTTACCATCCTCCTTATAATGTGAAGTAAATGTTTGTGATAAGGGTACTCCTCTGTCTAGCCACTCCCTTCTCAAGAAGTTGCCATAAAGTCCTCATGTGTTGCAGTGTCCCTTACTTCAAGCTGATAAAAAGCAACTGACTCATGCCTGCAGTTGTTTTCCTGCCACTTCCTGATTTGTAATATATTTAACAGTGCTTGAACTTTAGATGCAAGTTCCCCCCTACTAGCCTGTAATATACACTTCTTATGAACTGGCTTGTCTTACATCCCAGCCCATAGTCATTGTGCTTATGTGTAAGGTACATTCCCCTCTGATCTGCTATTCATTTTAAAATCTAATGTTTGTGTTTAGAGTTACTCTCTCACACCCTCATTCAAAAATTAATTTACATTAAAGTTCATATGTCTAGAGTTGAGTCCTTCCTTTTATGTCACCTTTACAAGTTTATGGTGAATCACGCTGAACTCATGTCTATGGTTGCCCTTCCCATGTCCAATTTCCCAGTTTACTTTTGTGTAAAGTGATCATATCCACTGTTAATTGCTCTTAAATCCCATTCTCAAACTTACCTTTTAAGTTGCAGACATTAAAAATAGGCAAAAAGGCCCTTGTTAAGAAGGTACTTTGGGCCAAATATCTTTAATTAGCATACAATCTGAATACTGTATACCTCATAATTCTGTCTACATCAAGTAGGATTCCTCTTACAGTTTGACCCAGAATTATAGGTGTAATTATGTTAAAGCAACAGGATAGGGGATACTGCTAATAAGCTCCGTCTTTAGTATTCTAAACTACGAAACCCACATCACATTTCCTTAACAAATGCTGCTTGTAACTGACTGCTTGAGTACATGCACACTCAAAACATGATTATTCAGGAGTGTACAGTTACAAATGAGTTATGAACAAGCACAATGCAAAGTAAAATATGTTAGATTTTATGAATATAAATCTGAAATTAATTATGTTGTAAATATGCTGAAAGAAAAGGCTTGCTTAAATGCAGAAACAAAATTTAAGTAATATGTGATCAGCAGTCATACTAAATGACCATGGCTTGGAAAAGCAATCTGCTGAATGGACATTTTTCCCCTTACAGACTCAAAGCAGGGTGTAAAAAATCTGCTTTTAAAGAATGGACATTTTTCCCTTACAGACTCAGAGCAAGATGTATACAAGAACAAAAATGCAAACTCTGCTTTTAAAGAACAATGGCATGTTATTCTGCATGGAAAAACAGGATAACAGATGTTTTTTATACAAAGATCCAAATAAAATACAGGATGTTCACACTGTCAGAAAAGCTGATCTCTGACAATGTGTTTTCTCAAAATATGTTTTTCTTCATAAAAAACAGGATATGCTTATCAGCATTGACATAAGAACACATGTTTCTATACACAGATTCAAATAGAATACAGGACAATGTGTTTCCTCAAAATATGTTTTTCTACATGGACATCAGGACACTGTTACAGGATATTCACACTGTCAGAAAAGCTGGTCTCTTACAAGACATTGTTAAACAAGGAAGTTTAGTATTGTTTCTACAGGATAAGCAATTCTCCAAAATATGTTTAAAAAGAGTATATAAAGAGCTGTATAAATCCAGTTGTTTGGGATATGGTAGGAACACATTTGGTGTTCTGAGGTAAATGTTATATCTCTCACATCATCTGTACTATATGAGAAGTAAAGTTGGAACAGTACTTTTAAGCTGCAACGTTTGTCCAGTTTTATTTATTATAAAAGTTATTGGTTACTGCTCTTAAAGACAAGTGCTGCAAAGTATATTCTCTCATCAGTGTATATTCTGCAAGATTCTGTATGCAACAGACTGTGAATGCAAATATAATCAGACTTTGAATTTTAGCAAGAATCCAGCCAGCAAGACTGAGTGTCATAAGAACACTGCAAATCCATCACACCAAGCAAGAAGCAAGTAAGAGACATATAATATTTTTTCAATGGCGAGGCAGCTGAGTGACTAGCACCATATAATTTTTCAATGGCAAGCTAGTCTGCATTTGAACCTACAATCTGCATTCAAACACAGGAGGAGTGATGGTAAGCCCTGCAGAGGGTCACTTCAGTTAAATTGCAGTAACTAACATTTGTACGTATGTGTCAATTCTGAACAGAAGTATTCCAGTTTATGCAGCTTGCAGTAGTAAAGTTTTTTAGACGTCTACAATCCGGAGTGAGACTAGTTCAAGAAATTCGCAGTGCCATAAATTCTTCAAGAAAAGGGGGATATCCACTAGCCCATCAGTCCACTGCCTGTTGTGCTTTCCCAGCTTCTCAAGTGACTTTGAAAAATTTCCAGTCATCTGCAATAGCAGCCTGATCACCTGTTTTCTTGCTAACTGGTAAGACTTTTTTCTGTGTCACATATTTAGTGTGGATGATGTTAAACAGAGTTGTATATTCTTAAGACAGGTTGTATATTCATATATAGTTTCTGTATTCCCAGACAGGTTGTATATTACTAGACAGTATGGATATGATTTATAATTCATGCAGGAGTAAACCAAACTTTAGTAAATTGCAATGTTGGTATACACAGCACATTAGTAAATGTAAAACCTTATTAGGGCAGGTTGATAGTAAGGCATTATGCAAATGTATTACAATATTTGGCTGGTATCTCAAAGAAAACCATGTGAAAAATGACAAATGTTTAGTGTGTGCTTCAACAAAAACTGCATTTTGTGTATTATGTCATAAAATAATATTGCATCATATTGCGAAAGAAATAGACTGTAAAGACAGATCTGAAGAATTAACTAAGGGTAAAGTGTTTTCATTACATTCTGATGTTGAACAGTTATGTCCTGTCACCACATGTGAGTCAAATCAGTTACTGATAGAACCCCTAGTACATTTTGTTACACAGGAATGTAATAAACTTCTAAAAGACAGACACAATGAGTTCAGGAAGCTTAGACAAGTTATACACACATCTTTTCAAAAGTGCATAGGAGTTTCAAATTCAGCAGAACAACTTACTAAAGAATGTCAGAAAGACCATGCAACATCACAGGAAATTCAACAGAAGTTCCAGGATAAAGAAAATAAATTAGCTGACCTGACAAAGACTGGGAATTTCCTGCATACACAGTTAATCTGTGCAAAAGAAATATATTTTATAATATGTTTATGTTTTGAAAATGGTTAAACATACATGGTAGGATGGTAGCATCTGATGTAGGATAATAGGGACAAATCATTCTTAAATGTTTTACTTTCATTCAGTTAAAGCAAGACATCTATCAGTACTACAGTAAAGTAAAGCATATGAATGCCATTCATTAGCATAGTCAAAAGGTAAACAAAACTGTTCTAGTGTATAAAAATTAAATGAAAATAGTTAATAGGAGTAAAAATTTAAAATCACAAGACTGACATGCTTGTATAAAGATATACATATACAAGACAGACATGCATGTGTGTTCTTTTCATTTAGAGTACATCTGTTACAATACACAAGAATAACAGTCAGACAACAGCAAATATAAATAATATAAATATAAATGTGTTGGTTAAACTAATATCTATTTTGTTTTTTACAATTTATTTATAATTATATAGTAACACCAAACAGTTAAAGTTCTGAATTTTAAAAAGAAAATCACAGATGGTATTATTCAAACAGTTTTTGTAAAATTAATGGCAGGACAGTTCAATAGTTAAATAAATAGTTAAATAAAAAAATACTGAAATCCATGTAAGGTAATTGTAAAATGATGTATATTTATGTAGTATAAATGCATAGTTATGTAAATCACAATCACATTAAAGGAAAAATGCCAAAAGAATTAACTATAGTTCACAGAGTATGAAATGTGAGCTAAGACCTTCCTAGACTGAATGAATAGTTACAGGAAATGCTGGAAAGATAAGATAAATAAGACTGATTGCCAGAAAAGTAGCTTGAGTTTTTCTAAAGCATCATTGTTATTAAAACATAATTGTTAAAATGTTTACAGGCAACACTATTTGGTAATTGTAATAAAATGCCACAATTGTGCATAGATGTCACTGATAATCTGTTTGCAAGTAAATGTTAAAAGGACAAAAAAAAAAAAAAAACCTCAGTTGCATCAAGTACAGCCAGCAAATGGGCTATAGTATATATACAGTTCAAATCAATTGTGCAGGAGAATGTAAATGCCTACTAGTGGTAGTAAACAGCAAAAGCTTTATAAAAAATTATCAAATCAGACAAAAGTTCATAATTTAATAAAATAAATGTATAACCAAAGTGTTGGGCTGACATGCATTCTATTTCTCACAGCATAGGGCAGGTAAATAGTGCTGAAGTACTACAGGGGGAGGGGCAATTTCTCAGTTTTACACTGACTGTATAAACAGACTGTGACAAGGGTCTGAAATAAAGCTACAGGAAAAAAAAATATATATATATTTCATTCATTCTTGACAATACTCTTTTAGGTAGAGGGAAAAACAGGTATTAGTGTATTAGAAATACTGGTAAACTGGATTAAACCTGACAGGATAAGATATTTTACAAGTTGTTAATAGCTATCATAATGGTTATTATTGTATTGTTTAGAATTAAATTATATTTACAACCTGTTAAACTGTAAAGCTATACAAGAGATAGTTAAAAAAAACAAGAGATGGCTTAAAATTGATTACAGCTATACAAAAGAGAGTAAAGATATGTAAAAAAATTGAGCAAGAATGGTCACTATTTTTAATATGTTTTTGGCAAAACAATGTTGGTATAAAAAGCATGAATATTTTTAATAATTGCTGAGTATGTAGTTTAAAATAACATGACATATGCATTTGGTATCAATTCCACTAGATATTTCTAAAGAGACATAAACATTTTCCAAGATTTTGCTTAATATTAATGTTATTAAATTTGTAAGATTAGACTAAATGTACTTTATAGTCATTGTATGTACAAATGCAGAAGAATTCAGTACAAATTAAATGAATGTCTAGTAATAAATATGTGTGAAAAAAAAAGTTTTAAAAAAATGGGTCCAGTATACCTAGTAAATTGAAATGCATGAACAGCAAACAGTCTGTGTAAATACATACTGTAAAGAATACATCGTGATAAGTTCAAAAGTAATTTGTCAAGTTGTAATATGACTGGTTTTATCCCAGTAAAATAATTGCTTTCAAATATTTATTATGTAAGCCCAGTTCAGTACTTTACCAAGATGTTAATGGGCAGTTCAAAGACTTGACCACAATGTTATGGTTAAAATGACATTGAAATTGTGTGTTTTCAGTAGTGTATAAATGCTTGCAGTAGCACATGGTTACTGTCTCTCATAGTTAATTCAACAGCTGCAAAGAGTTAATGAAACAGTTCTAAGTCATAAATTAAATTCTGTGATTGCAAAAGAATAAATTGATCATGTTAAAAAAAATAAATAAATAACATTAAAGCAGACACAGCTCATAACTGATAAAATATTTTCACAGAATGGTCTGCAAAAGAAAAAGTTTTAAATACATTCAGTTTTGGTAGTAATACTTTAATATCATTGTATTAACTATGTAAAATTGCATTTTGATTTGTTGTATCAAACTAAAGGTTTGTTTCTTGTGTTTTCTATATAAAATGTTTTGAGTATGTTTAAAAACAGAGGGAATTGTTAGATTTTATGAATATAAATCTGAAATTAATTATGTTGTAAATATGCTGAAAGAAAAGGCTTGCTTAAATGCAGAAACAAAATTTAAGTAATATGTGATCAGCAGTCATACTAAATGACAATGGCTTGGAAAAGCAATCTGCTGAATGGACATTTTTCCCCTTACAGACTCAAAGCAGGGTGTAAAAAATCTGCTTTTAAAGAATGGACATTTTTCCCTTACAGACTCAGAGCAAGATGTATACAAGAACAAAAATGCAAACTCTGCTTTTAAAGAACAATGGCATGTTATTCTGCATGGAAAAACAGGATAACAGATGTTTTTTATACAAAGATCCAAATAAAATACAGGATGTTCACACTGTCAGAAAAGCTGATCTCTGACAATGTGTTTTCTCAAAAATATGTTTTTCTTCATAAAAAACAGGATATGCTTATCAGCATTGACATAAGAACACATGTTTCTATACACAGATTCAAATAGAATACAGGACAATGTGTTTCCTCAAAATATGTTTTTCTACATGGACATCAGGACACTGTTACAGGATATTCACACTGTCAGAAAAGCTGGTCTCTTACAAGACATTGTTAAACAAGGAAGTTTAGTATTGTTTCTACAGGATAAGCAATTCTCCAAAATATGTTTAAAAAGAGTATATAAAGAGCTGTATAAATCCAGTTGTTTGGGGATATGGTAGGAACACATTTGGTGTTCTGAGGTAAATGTTATATCTCTCACATCATCTGTACTATATGAGAAGTAAAGTTGGAACAGTACTTTTAAGCTGCAACGTTTGTCCAGTTTTATTTATTATAAAAGTTATTGGTTACTGCTCTTAAAGACAAGTGCTGCAAAGTATATTCTCTCATCAGTGTATATTCTGCAAGATTCTGTATGCAACAGACTGTGAATGCAAATATAATCAGACTTTGAATTTTAGCAAGAATCCAGCCAGCAAGACTGAGTGTCATAAGAACACTGCAAATCCATCACACCAAGCAAGAAGCAAGTAAGAGACATATGATATTTTTTCAAAATACAGCAAAACTCTTATCTGTAGGGCTCTTACACCTCCTACTCAGGGGCTTTATTTCTCACTTCTTTTATTTTACTATTTCCTCTCCACAGTCACTGCAGCATAGAGAATATCCATGAGATAAAAAATGCCTCACACTTTATCTAGGAGGCTGTGATTTTGGAGAGCATAAAATATATTGTTTAAGTACCAATGAATCACAGCTATACAGAAGAAGACACTGTACAGATGCAACTATTCCTTCAGGCTGTAAAAATCTAGCAACTACGATTTAATTAATCTCTTTCAGCAACACAACAAGTTTATTATTACTGTGACTTTATCTGTTGCTGCTTTGGGATGCTACATTAAGGTTCATCTGGGAAACTGAGGAAATGTGGAGTAACAAATTTGCACCCTAGCTTCAATGTTTTTTCTGATTTTTTTTATTCTTATAAAACTATCACGTGTGCATCTGTATGTGTATATGTGTGTCTGGTGTATAATAAAGCATCACTATCAAACTTTAAACAATTTTAAATGCATACCTTATGGTTGCCTAAAGACACAGGGCCATTTGTTATATGGTCCTATGCCAGTGAAAGCATGTCATTGCAGTGCCTGTTTCTCTTTGTTTAAGTAGCAATGCTTTAATGACCATCAGGTAAGCTTGTCTCAGACTGTAAGATGCAAGTAAGCTTTAATAAGCATGCTGTTAAAGAATTACCAACACTGAAGGCCTTTTTGTTGTTGCCATGCAGAGAATATTTACATAACTAGATAGCGTATAAGCCTTAAGTACTGAAATGCATATGACAGTATTTGTAATAAAGGACGGGATTACAGTATTTTCATTTGTTGGAGACTTCAGTCATCTTTGCAGGCTTTACCTGTAAACTACATAGAATGCCAGTCTATCATGTGCGGTCCATAACCTGTGCAGTAATTCTTTAAGCAATTTATCTTGAGCTTGTTTCTTGTTTGCTGTTCATTTGTTACTTTGATCATGTTTTCCCCATGAAACAAGTAGATAGTTGTTGTCAGGCAGCAGGTCTTGTTTGGATAAGAAGCAATTTTACAAGTGGGGGTATTGCTACTTTCAGCATGTTACTTGGTACTTTTATAAAACTAAATATAAATTATAATTAGAACTGCAGTACATGGAGAAGTGGTTTGAGCTGAGTGCTGCTAGTTTTTCTTGTACTTGATTTTGATTGGCATTCCAATAATGTATTTAAAAAGTAAGTTATTTTTTCATGCCTCGCAACTTTTTTGTTTCCATCTAGATATTAAGTAAACTGTCATGTAGCCAATGCACTGAAATATTTTTTTTTTCTTCTCCACTTAATTTTTTCTTGATGAGACTCTTATAATGACAGTTTGGCACCCAGGGCAGCATATTTAATTAAAGTCCGAGTTTTTTTGGTTTTGAGCATAGCTCTACCCCTTCCCATTGGCCCCACTCATTCAACTGTCTCCTGTCCCCTTTGATTTGAAGTCACCAGCCGCCACTACTTACAACTCTAATGGCTTGCCCTCTTACTATGCTCTTTTTTTGCAATATAGGGTGACTACTTCTGAAATGTAGATAAGAGTTACATAACATATCTTTTCTATACAGTTTAGACTTAAACCCATAATTAAAATAAGATATGTGTATCTGAGTAATTAATACCACACATCATACTGGTAGGTGAATTTCAAAAATTCTATTGTATTTCCTAGATATTGAACAAAATTCCTCCACTTCCTCACATGTATCTTTACACAGAACAAATATGTCATCCAAAAAAGAAATTGAGTGGCAGATTAGGCTGGCAGCTATGTTTCCTCCGTGGATAAATGATGCTATATTCATTATTCCTATGCTACATGAAAGCAAACAAACTTTAAATTTTAACACTTTTGTCATTGGATTAATATAACATGCAAGTATATGTAAATGAACACACACACACACACACACACACACACACACACACACACACACATATATATATATATATATATATATGTATACAGAAATATTTTTGTAAATATAAAAGTTAATATGTTTTTATATTGACATATAGTATGCTTTCAAAAAAGAGAGGATGGAGTATTATTTGTGTGAAGTTGCAATTTTGTGACATCTATTATGTGGATTGGTTAGGAGAGTTGTCTATTATGTTTAAAATGGCATATGAAGGCTTTCAGATGGTTGTTGAATTATTCTGATGAAATCTCTGCTGTTAAGAGATGAAAGGGCTTAATTTTCTGTTTTATAATAAAAGAGTGTAAACCTGGAGGAGCCTGGATCATTCTTTTTACATGTTTCTAATATGATATCTGAAACTCAATTAGAAACCAGTTGGCTGATGTGCACTTTAGATGTGATATCTTTATATACCAGAATTCCTCACTGGGCAAGTTTGCAGCACTGCAATATTGGCTGGATAAACTTTCATTATATAGTCCAGGGTTTAACACCTTTCTCTTGTGTTTGGCAGAACACGTCCTCACTAAAAATGTGTTCCGTTTTAATGGTAAGTGCTAGTTACAACTTAAGGGCACAGCAATGGGTGCTTCTTTTGCACCAATATATATTTAATTGTTAATGGGGTATCTTGAACAGATGATTATCTTTGATATTAGTCACAATCTATTTCTTGATGAAATAGATATTTGGAGACATTTTTTGGATGAATCTGATGCATGCAGCATACGAACAAGAGTTTATTCAATATTTGAATGAAAACAAATGGGGCATCAGTTTTACAGTGAATTTTGATAAGAATTCCATTTCATTTTTGACGTTAATTTATACAGACTGTAGGATGGTACATTGGCTAGTTCTGCATTTAGAAAACCTTTTCATTCAAATACATTGCTGCATGCCTCCAGGTGTCATCCAAAACATTATTATTAGAAACATCTCCCAGTTTCAATTCATGAGGATCCATCGTATCTGTTCTAACAAGGAAGATTATGCACATTCTGACCAGAACTTAATAACACATGTCAGTGCATGTGGTTGTTCTTCAGTACAGTTGGTTAAAACTAGTAAAGAGGTACAAAAGCTTCCTAGAGGTGATTTGCTCACATACAATAAACATGTCAATAAAAACAAGAATCAAAATATTAGGATTACAACAAGTTATGGGAGGAATACCCACTATTTTATGGGTTTAGTGCAACAGCTCTGGGACATTCTATTGGCTGATGACAGACTGAATGACTTGTTGGGTGATAGATGTTTATTTTCTTTTCATAGATGCAAAACTTTGGGTAGTTATTTCACTCGTTATAAATGTAATATATCATCAGCCAATTTGTCTCAGGTTACATTAGATGGTGTTAGGGTTGTGGGCTGTTTTCTTTGCGGCCATTTTTCTTTTTGTAAGTATATCAACCAAATCAAGGAGTTTCCCAGCAAAAATACCCCACAGATTTTCAATACCAGTACTTTTACCAATTGTAGCAGTGACTGGGTTATTTACTTTGCAGTTTGCACTTACTCAGCTTTCTACATAGGTAAGACCTCTAGACCCATGAGGCTAAGTATATCTGAACATTTCAGTAACATCAGAAATAAACATTCAACAAATGTTTTATATAAACACACTATCAACCACACTTCTGCAAAAATTTCAATTCACTGTCATAGTTAAAATTCTGGGGAACAGGAATTTTAAGACTGGATGCCATAACATTCTTAATAAAAAGGAGAAATCATGGATTTTGAGACTGAGTGGATTATTTCCACCTGGTTTAAATGATCATTTGTGAATTTAGTGCTGATTATTTAATTATGCATTTAATTGGTTGGTTATATATATTTAGTCGTTCACTGCAGTTAATATGATACATTGATAAAGGCCTTTCGGCCAAAACCAGTCTGTTTACTGTGGTACGACTGCTGGCTATTTTTTTTTTTTTTTTGTTTATTGAATTGTTGTTGTGTCTTCATTCTCCCTCCAACAGTTGCAATCCATAAGTAACTAACAGTGAGATAGGGCTTACACTATGTTTACATCTACTATGAGGTCAAACATTTGGTATTCAGCGATTCTAAGGAGTTTACAGCTTATTTCATCTTCACCATGCTCGGAGGCCTAAATCTACAGTATAAAAACATTACTGTAAGTTAGGGAAGTTGAAGGTGAGAAAACGTGTGTATCTGGAGAAAACTGAAAATTGCTGTTCCTTTCAAGGTGATTTAACTGCAGAGAAGACTTCTATATTTGCTAAGGTAGTCTTGTAGTATTCAAGTACATTCTAGAGTTTGTAACATGTTACAAATCTATTTACATATTCAGAAGGAAATGGAACTTTTTATCTTTATGCACTTATTACACTTCACTGTTGGCGTAGGCATTTTTGGCAGGCATTTATATTTTTCAGATAGACAGATTATTAACTTTCCTCATACATTTAGTGTTAAAATTGTATTTTACAATCATCTATATTATTGCAAACAAATGGTAATGTACATGAGAGTGATAAAGGGTTTATGATTCTGAGATGGCACAGGGACCCCTCCAAGAGAGTGGTGAGCAGAGAAAGATGACTATCAGTCATAAATTGACAGTTCTGTAGTAAATGTGTACACATGATGAGAATTGTGTTGAAAGCAAATACACCAAATTAATTATGTGGCATTCCTTGGTATGTACAGACCTTCATTTGTTTGCTGTTTTGGGGCTGGGGGATTCACCTACCATTTGTATGTTGCCACAACAAAAATGTGTGGTCATCCTGTTATTTCAGTGGGAAACAATACATTACTAAAGTGGCATTCCTTGGTTTGGACCAAACATTGGTTTGTTTGTGAGTGTGATGTGGTACAACTATGCAGCTTTCAATTTTAATAACTGAAATGTGTGTTTCCAGTGCTTAAGGTTGAAAAAAAATGTATTTGTTAGCAGGAATTTAGTTAGGCGATTTATGGGTTGTATCTTTCTTTGTTTTATGTCACATAAGATTATGGCACACAATCATAGAAATCCACATAAATTCACTTTCAATAACTCCGAAAATAATGTAATAGTGCAGGCATTCAGGCTCCAAGGTGCCTTTCTGCTTGTGAGAGGACGTGGGGATATGGCTGCCAGAATACAGATTTGGAATCAGTTAGTGAACACCATCAGTACAGTAGGATGCAGTAAGAGGTTACACCAGGAATTGTGATCAGGAGTAGCATAGGGCCACTGATATGATTTCATCAGCCTCGAGGAGAGCATCTGCAATTGCCCATGAACAGCTGGCTATGGGCAGGGCATGCTACTTTGCCCCCCAACATCAAATGTAGAGTTTCTTTCTACTGTCAGAGATCCAGAGAACTCAGTGGAAACACACACCAACATGTGACTGCTGTCAGTGCTGATGTGTCTGGGAGGATAAGTATGTCACAGGAGGAGCTTCCAAGTAAGCTTACATATGGTGAGTTTTATATTTGCTTATATAGTAAAATATATAAACATTGAATTAATAGCTCCCGTGAGGTTTTTTTTTTTGTTTGTTTATGAACCTACGGATAAATTAATAGATGGGTCTATATTAGAACACTGAAGTTTCAAAACTTCCAGTGTTCTAATATCGAACCCTATACAATGAAAGTTCAAAACATTGAACATGCAGAACAGTGAATTTTTTCCTACAGAAAAAATTTGCTGTTCCAAAACACATACACACAACACAAGCACACCAAACAAACAGCAATCCACACACATACACCTAAACTCTTACACCTAACCCCACACTAAACTATACATACACCACTAACTATCCACTTACTTTAACCCAAATCCTAACCCTAAGATCCGTCACTATCACACAGTCACCTCACCCACGTTCTAACCCTAACTCACCTAACCTGCCCTAACCCTCATGTCCACACAATCGCACACTTACCTGACCCATGCCCTAACCTTAACTCACCTAACCCTCACATCCACACAATCGCACACTTACCTGAACCAGACCCGTAACTTTCCACCACAGTGCTGAAAATACCGAAGCAACAGAAATGTACAACCAAATTCTTTCCCTAGGAAAAAATTTGGTTTTCTGTTTCTTCGATATTTTGAGCGTTCACTGAAAATGGGTCGATATTAGAACACTCGAAGTTTTGAAACTTTGAGTGTTCTAATATAGACCCTTATACGACGCACTAGTTCATTACAAGTGGGGTGTGGGTGGATGTGTCCTACAAGTTTTCAGTTAAAACTATTCTTAATGGATGTATAGGCAATTGTGTACTTACTGTTCCCTGGTGTTATTTCAATTTTGATGTTTAATTTGTGTCCTTACCTTCCTTCATTTCTTCCAGGACCATCCTCCCTACCGAGTGTGGTGCCATCTGCACATGGTTAGCAAAAAAAAAAAAATTTTTGTGGAGTATTCATAACTATTTGTCAGATATATGCATTTCTGTGTATGTGTGGACTGGGTGTAATGAGTGTTGCATGTTGCTGTGCCATCTGATTGTGTGACCACGTTTACTTTGTTTTATGAATTGGTTTAAATGTTGTTGCTTATTATCACAAGTGATCCTGACAGTGGAAGTGTAGGACACTTACCACCTGATGTCAGAGTATTAGTAGACTCTAATGATGAAGGAAAACAAAGATAGGCACAGTGGGGGGTGCAGAGACTGAATCTAATACTGAGTATGACATTCAGCCACCCCCTGTATTTTCCTCAGACATGGTCAGTAGGCCGATGCATATTATTCCACTGAGCCCTCAGATACTGGACAGATGGAGGGTGATGCACTTGATCAGAGTAGTGTGGTTTATTACCAGTTGACTCTGGCTGTAGCTAAAGTGTGGGTGAGGAGGAGGCCTGCTGTCTACCCTCCACCTAATCTTGGTGTATCATTATGTGCCACATGGCACATGTTTAGGGCCATCATAGTGGTGCAGGCATATTACAGTAGGGCTTCTGAGGACATGCTTATGATTAGAGATGTGGCACAGGTTGATGCACATGACTGCCTCCACCATGTAGCTGATTCAATGGATCGGGTGAATGACATAATGGAATGGACAGTGTCTGAGATGGAAAGTCTAATGGGAGGGAGACAGCATCCATGTGGACGTAGTTCAGCAACATCATCTGCTGTTAGCTAAAGTGGCAATGCCCAATCACACTCGAGTAGTGGCACAACTTCCACTGCTCCATCAGTGGTTGAGGTGTCCACAGCCATATGCAATGGACCATGGGGTCATTGTCTTGGACATACTCATGAAGACAGCTCATCCAATAGCCATCAGTCATATATAGGGGGGAGCAGCATCTGACCATGGGCATGGATGTGTCAATGCAAATCCTGGCAGAGCCAGTTCTCACATTTGGGGGAACGATGATGAGCTGTTACCTCTACCATGCATGGCTCATACCTCTCCAACATGCCAGGATGTACAGATAGTGCTTGGGTGTGTTTTAACAGACACTCACACACACATTGTATCTTGAGTGTTCATAAAGACACACACACACAAAACAGTTACATGCATCATTTGTGAGACTTGCAGCTCATTCTGTCTCATTGACTATTTGATAATTTTATCTAAATTTATGCCTGCCTGTCTTTCTTACTCACATGAACTCATTTCCTTTTGTGTCAGCCTTGACCTCCTGTCCCCAAATAAAACTCTCTACAAATGATGATAACTGTGCCATCTCCAAGCTTTTTTAAAATCAGGGCCATATAGAAAGTATTTTTTTCTGATGCACAGAGTACATAGATGACTGAGTGATTTGGTATATGTGTTTGTGATGCTCTTTTGAAAATTGTACTGCTTTCTTACAGGTTTTTGTATTGTATGTATCTTTGATGCATGTGGCCTATTAGTTGACAAAGAGTACACATCTATTGACATGTCAGTCATGTGACATACTGATGCCATTTCTGTATAACTCACATGCCTTCTACATAGGTGAATTAGCAAATAACAGCATACAAGGATCTGCCATTCATTTGTCTTCTTAGACATTTATTTTCCTATTACAGGTTCAACACTTGCCTTGATAGTCCTGCAATTATAAGTGTTTTAATTTGGAGCTCACTTTGTGGGATGCTAGCAGTACACAGCCATTACATGGGTAATTAAAAGTTGTGAGTATTGCCTTGCATTAATTTTATTGTATATATGTCCATTGATTCTTGGATAGTGTGAGGGCATTTTGTGCATGCCTACATCTACTGACACCCACCGTGACTGGTGGCTCCCCCTCTGATTCCTCAACTGCATGTGGCTGTGGTGACCTTGCCGGTGGTGATGCAATGTGTTCCCCTTCCCCTAGGTATACCTGTTGAAACTATTTTCTCAGGATAATAGTGTAAAGGATAGCAGAGATAGTGAACATTTCAGCACAAATATGGGGATTGTACTGCAGTGCTCCCCCTAATGCATTTAGATACTGCAACCATGACTTCAGCAGCCTAAACACACATTCTATGATATTTCTTGTTTGAGCATGTGCCTCGTTATAGCTTTCTTCAGTGTGTGTCTGTGCATGTCTATTTCTGTTGGGTGACATCGGCCATGGTTTAAGTGCATACCCCGCATCACCTAGTAAATGACCTTGTGAGATATGCCCACTAGAAAACCTCTGGAAGAGTTGAGAGTTATGCCAGATATGGTAATCATGGTAACTGCCGGACTTGCAAGTACACACATTAAGGATGATTCCCTTACCATTACACATGACCTGGAAGTTAATGGAGTGGCAGCCTTTTCTGTATATGTACACCCTTCCCTGTTCAATGGATGGTGCTCTAATCTCAATGTACATGCAGACTATGGCACCCAAGACTTCAGGGAAGTGTGCTACAGGGTAGAAATCCTGCATAGCTGCCTCCATGTCCTCAGGTGTATGGGGAAAAGGTATGTAGTTACTGGCATGCTGTAACATAGCATTCAGGAATTGATATAAGATCCTCAATGCTGATGCCTGCGACATCCGCAGCGTATCTCCTGCTGGACTCTGGAAGGTTCCTGTAGCTATTATTCTAAGTGCAATAGATACCTTTGTTTCCACAGATATTGGTTCCCCTCAGTTTGTCTTTGCTCTCGGCTGAGGAAAACAGAGGTTTGCAAAGTTGCTGTAGTGTGTCTCTACCCAAACTTTAGTCCTCTACTATTTCCAACTCATGCAGACCATGAAAAGTTACACAGGGTCTAAACAACCTTCTCCTTATTGGCCAAAGTCTGTTAGCAGCAGCAGCAGTGACTTGGTCTTGTTGCACATTCACATGCAGAAGAATAACAGCAGCCCCTAACATTCTTTCCACATAGACTATTTTATGTGGCTGTATTCCAATAGGTTTTGGAATTCAAGGCCAAAACCTGCACACAATTGCTTTACAGGTTGTTTAATAACTCCTTCATCTTTGATTGATTGATCAGCATGCAGTTTAACTGCTTATGCTATAATTAGCATGCCACACTGTTTACTGGATGAGTGCATCTCTACACTGCGTGTAGAGCCACTTACTTAATACAAATCAGCATGTTACCATGTACACATCATGGTGCCATGGTCATATGGTCTTAGCACATCATGTAGGCTTTATTGAATCCACACCTCTATCTCTGCTTGCGTTATTGTTAACTGTTTCTGTTCTCTGTTTAAGGTGTGAATCTTGTTCATCAGAAGAAGGTTTGTCATTATCCTGTCTTCAGATTAATTCTTGCAGTTCTTTTAGTTTGCTTTCTTTTTCTTGAACATTGACATTATTCATCTGTTTCTTCCTTCCTTCCTTCCTTCCTCTGCCATTGAATGAGTCCATAACGCTGCTTTGACACCTTCCCACAATAAGATATGCAAGCAGTCTTTTCCAACTTAATTTTCTATTATTACTAAGTGTTATCTCTTCCCTTAGCTTTTCTAATTAATTCCTCTGCTTTCTACTTACACCAAGGCCATTATCATATTCCTATTTTATACTTCCTTTATTAAGAGTGCAGGTGCATGTCACATTTATCTGGCCCTAGTGCCAATAAGGAAATAATCCAATCTACTGCCTTGAGCATGTTTTGCCTGTGAATAAATGAATGAACTCTATTTCTCCTTATTTTCTCCATATATCTGTTCAGTTATGTTTACTTACTAGGACTGGATAGGGAAGAGTTTCTTTTCACCAGCACTGAGCTTTAATGTTTTATTCTTTTATTCTATGCATCCCATCTAGTTCAGGTTTTAGGATAATATTAAAAGTTACACCACTACTTGTACAGCTTCTTTCTCCACTATTTCCTTACAGTTGTTGAAAAAATCCTCAAATAATATTGGGACATCTACTACAGATAAACCACAGAGACAGAGAGCACTACACCACTCAGGTTTAACTGAAACTGCAATACTACCTTTTAAAAGCCAATATGCATTAAAGACTAATTGGGATTTGCAGACAATACCCACTAACACTTTGCCAGGTTTCTTGCATTATCTTAAAAATAAGAACGATAAAACAGCAATGATGACTATTCTTCTTTCTTTCTACTGCATTGTACTGATGAACTGTGTACGTGTGGGAACGTAATTCGCAAATGCATGTACATCAGCAAACATTGTAGAATGCAGAGGAACACCAAAGCACAATTATATAAACACATTATTTAAGAAAGGTAAGTAATTTCTTTCTTAAATAATGTCATTATTTGATAGCAATAGCCCATGACTGAGTGTGGGTACCACAATATTAACCCACAGCTACCCTCATGATTAAATCACACCAACTGTGGGTTAATCCTGTGATATCCACACCCAGTCATGGGTTATTGCTTAACTCTACCATGTCTGTGATGAAATTCCAAAAAACAAAAACTGTAACAGAAGCCATGAATCAGTTTGCAAACTACTGCTAACTGTTTCCTAAAATAATCTATCAGCTTCAGCTGTAGTATAAGTGATTTAGGATTAGAGAAGTTTTTTTGAAAGATTTCCAAGATCACCAATGCTTCTAAGACAGGTGGCCAGCATTTTTCCTTTTTCACCAGTTTACTCATCAGTTCTGAGAAATGGATAGGATTCCTTTTCTTTTTTTTTTCCTTTTCTGTTCTGTTTTGCCTTGTCTTTCTTGTGTTTTTCAGGTGATGCAGGCTATCCACTTAAGCCATGGCTCATGACTCGTCTGAGGAACCTGATGAGAACTACTGAAGAAAGGCAAAACAGTGCCCTGTCCCAGACAAGGGTTTTTGTTGAGAGAGTGTTTTGTATGCTGAAAGCCCATTTCCATTGCTTGGATGAGTCTGGGGATGCCCTGTAGTATAATGTTGCTGCTGCATGCAAGATGTTTACCATGTGTTGTATTCTGCACAACATGGTCATGCACTAGTGTAGTGATGATCTGTCCCATGATGTCACTGCACATCCAGTACAGCTCCTACCATGAATGATGATAGTGTTGGGGGCCAGCAGCAGCAGTAGTAAGGGAAGCCATGTGGCTCATGCACAGTATGTGGATGTGCAGGTAAAGAAGTGACATCTAGTCAGCAACTATGAACTGTGACATTCAGGTTAGTGTTTCCTTGTTAAAAAACACATAGGGTATGACTGATGCATGCAGTGCTATGTGTGGAATATGCTTTGGGGTGCATGGCCTACTATCATTGTTCATAATTTTAACTTTAAATAAATACTCATGCAGGATATATTTAATGTTTATTAGAGCTATGCCTAACTGTTCACTGAGATCTCTGCAGTGATTTGAATTGGCATCATGTAAGGAGTGACATAATTTGGGTCAGCATTGCTGCATTTGTTTTGTTTAGGTACTCCAATTAATTATGCACATCTTGCATCTGCCGTAATGTTTATTCATTTAAAATTGCTATTGCAGAATTTGACTGAGTTGGTGGAAGCAAGGACATGCCGACTGTATACATTACACTGCCATGCATTGCTCAGCTTTAATAAATGACACTTCAAATTCCCAACTCCTGTCATTGCCACAAATACACAACAAATGCATGTAACATTGACTTCAGTGTAAAAAAAAAGATATTTCCATGAAAGTAATTATCCTTTAAGTTGAATTTCCACAGGTTACTTATAGTTTGTAATGTATAGTTATTTGAAAAGTGCATGTTTCTCAGAGCAGTTTCCACCAAACTCGACCAATTCAGGTAAATATGGAGTTTATAGTTATCAGAAATTTAAGCTCATTTACACTTTTTGTATGCAAATGAAGGTCAACCATACTGACCTCTGTGAATTGCAGTAATACAGTATGTTTGTGCGTATTTGGTCAGGTAGGTGTAGATAGCTTTCAGGTGGTTACTGATGAGCTACACTGCGCTGCAGGAAAAAGTAAAAACAAATGGCACATCCACATCAAATTTAACTATCTCATAACATTTAAAAAAGAGAAATGGAAAAAGGAAAGCATTTAGATTTGAGTTAAATAAAGCCTTATCCATAGTCATTCTTAACACTTCTTAATGAAGAATTACTCTGATTAATGCAATGTTTCAACAAATGCAGGTTATTCATAAATTTCACTTATAAAATATTCGTTACACAAGGGTTTTGTCAAGCAATACTTCCAAAACCATATTCCTGTAACTTAGTAATGCATTAACATAATCAAAATTGTCCAATGAAGGTAAAATCATCACTCTGCTTAAGCAGAGACACATACACGCACATGGCAATGTAGAGGATTAATCAATGAAGTCCCTGGACATAGCAATGTCATCAATACCTGTTCATCTAAAAAAATATCTCCATGTTAGTTTTATAATACAACTGGCAACAAATATCACTTCCATGGGTAAAAAAATGCATGGCATATGGGTGGGAGTGTAATATTACACTTCAGAGGGTATGGTTCCTACCCTAAGTGCCACAGCCCCTTAAAGATGGAAAAACCTATGAAAGCATGAGGTGAAGCTCTAAGCTGGGCTGATAAGAAAACTAACATTATGGTCTTTCTATTGCAGGAAGCATGCTTGCAAAAAACTGTAAATGTAGCAGCTGGCAATGAGTGGAAGAGGACTGACATCTGGCAGGATTTAGTTAAGCTCCTGTCATCCATTAAATGGTTGCCCATTATGGGCACCTGTGTCAGCACAGCTAAGATGACCTGCAAAGGCTCAGGCCTGACTAGCAGAATTAGTAGGTTCCCCAGGTTAGGGTAAGAAGAACAGAGTTCATTGGTAAGTATTCTGACATTTTACTTTTGTGTCCTAATTTATAACGTTTTTAAAAAAAATGATGTAGTAATAGTGTAAAGATATATTACATAAATACAGCTATCTGCAAGTAGAACTGTATGTGTGAATGAAAAGATGTATAAGTACACATAAACATATGTTTACACATACATTCATATGTTTACAAATATGTATGCATATATATGCGCAAAAATATATCTGTATGCATACCTACCATGCCTGCACTCTGGTTAATAGGTGACTCTATAGTCAGGCCCACTGATGTCCCACTCATTAGGCTGGACAAGGAGAAGGTTACTGTTAGCTGCCTGTCAGGAGCCAGAATCTGCCACATAACACAAGTACTCAGGTCACTCCAGAACAAGTACAGCTATGACTCTGTCATTGCTCATATTGGTGTGAATGATCTGAGGAGTTCAGGCACCTAGATGGTGCGACACCCCACTGTGAGACAGTTGGATGTGGACACATGGCAGTATGGCAGTTTAGCTGTAGTGACAAATGCCTGCAGATAATTCCTTGTGGGAATAGAGGAACCCCCTGCATCCTAACCACAGGTGGCAGATACAAACCCCCTACGTGATACACTCTACACCCCCCTAGAAACCACCATGTGCAACTGTCAGTGGAACATGTGCCTGGCATAGGATGCCAAGTGGGCATCAAAGTGGTAGTGTGAAACCTGTGTGCTGTGGGCAAAGCCTTTATTAACACAATTTGTAAAGTGATGTGTGCAGTGCTTGGTGCATACTAAACCCTGATAAAATCATAACTTATAGAAGTGTGCCACAGCAGGGAGAAAATCCTGCACATCACTGTAGTCACACTTATGTTGCAAGATGTGCTTTAGACAATGCTCCCTTACAACAATAGCCTTCCTATGTGGTGTCACAGGCATTCCCCTCAAAAGAGACTCTTGTCGGGTATCTGTCAGGTTCTGTTCCTGTTGCAGAACAGACAGAAGGTCGGATAGCTGCACAGTAGGGCATCCAAGTAACACCTTCAACCGACGATGCCATGCCTCTACCTGGTTATTAGTCCGCGGGAAACCCATGTCAGAGACATCACACACATTCCAAAACCTCAAAGGGTAGGATGATGGTAGTTGTTGCCGTGCAGAGCAGTGGGATGCATACTTGCCTGGTCAGCCTCGCACATAATGATGATCCAGAAATACGCCAATAGGCTGTGCACAGTCAGGTAACGTAGCCACAATGTCCAGAAATGCAGGGACAACATCTTCCACTGGTAAGAATGCCAACGCAATTATCTTGTGTAAGGCAATTGAGAAAGCAGTGTCTGTACCATAGAGGGCCACAAGGTGGTGATGCTGGATCTGGCGCCAAATGATCTGTGCGAAGTGGAAAAGGCACCCCTTCAGAATACTCTTACGGAATGCCTTACAGCTGGCACAGATCCCTGCCTTCTCAAAATCAGTTATAATATACTGTAGAGCCAGGGTGCACCTCTGTTCTGCAGCCATACCCTTCAGTATCTCCAACATACTGTTGTATGCAGATTCTGACTTCCTTGTCATGAGACAGTACACCAGGTGGACAATCCTTGTTGAGGTGGGGGTGCCAATACAGCCATGTAATGTGTACAGCTGGCGACATATATCAGCCCGTGTAGGGAAGGTGCCATCCCCAAGAATGATGTCAGATCTGCACAGATCAGTTAGATTCTGTGATGTTGTAAGTAGAACCAAGGAATCAGTCCCATACATATCAGACCTTCTATGGAGGATAAAGCTGCCACTACGGAGTGGATACTGGCTGACATCTATAGCCGCGAGTGTTACTGAAGGTGTGGTCATGGATGCCCGTGCCCTCTGCCATACCCTGGTTATGCTACGATGCAGGGTGGCACAGAAAGGCATCTCTTGTAGTACATTTTCATCTGCTGAGCCTAGGACACTCTGCATTACCAAGCTTGGCAAGCCATTGTCGGTTACTGCCCTCAGCCACAGTTCTGCTCACAGTGTAGCCACCTGGGCTATTGTTGCATCTGCTAGAAAACAATGGTGTCACTGCTCAGTATATCCAACGACAACTCTAAAACACACCAAACACTTTATTGCAAAGCTTCCGGGTCTACACCCTTCATCAGTACAGATCAATTAAATGCATTCAGTATTTAAATAGGAGATACAAATAAATCACATACTTCAGCCTACCTATCACACTTATTAACAATCAAAACTTAAAGAACCTTTTAAATAAAATATAATGTTTTCTTTAAATATATTTAAAACAATTATTACATAAAACTATGCATCTATATTCTCTTCAAGGCATATTACATACATAATTACATATAATTGTACACACAATGCATATTAATGCACATACAAACACACACACACACACACACACACACACACACACACACATACACACTCTCACTCTCACCTACCATGTTATAAAACTAAACCATAGCTTCTCCCTCCATCTTTTAGCAAACCAGTGCTAATGAAAAGACGGAGGGAGAAGCTATAGTTTAGTTTTATAACATGGTAGGTGAGAGTGAGAGTGTGTGTGTGTGTGTGTGTGTGTGTGTGTGTGTGTGTGTGTGTGTGTGTGTGTGTGTGTGTGTGTGTGTGTGTGTGTGTGTGTGTGTGTGTGTGTGTTTGTATGTGCATTAATATGCATTCTATATGTGCATATTGTGTGTATAATTATATGTAATTATGTATGTAATATGCCTTGAAGAGAATATAGATGCATAGTTTTATGTAATAATTGTTTTAAATATATTTAAAGAAAGCATTATATTTTATTTAAAAGGTTCTTTAAGTTTTGATTGTTAATTAGTGTGATAGGTAGGCTGAAGCATGTGATTTATTTGTATCTCCTATTTAAATACTGAATGCATTTAATTGATTTGTACTGATGAAGGGTGTGGACCCGAAAGCTTTGCAATAAAGTGTTT
Source organism: Protopterus annectens (assembly GCF_019279795.1). NCBI lineage: Eukaryota > Metazoa > Chordata > Ceratodontiformes > Protopteridae > Protopterus > Protopterus annectens. Next base: position 802,947,894 of record NC_056735.1, read on the forward strand.
GGTGTGTTTTAGAGTTGCTATTGTTGCATCTGGCCCATGCTGGTGTAGCAGTGATTTCAGTAGTTCCTCCCCCTCATCCTGACAAACAGTGATGGCACGACCTCTACAGGCCTGTACTCTCCGCTTGATACATGCCCAGTACCGTTTAGGTGGCACTTCATGCTCCAAATAGTAGAGGTATCCCTCCACTACCAGCATTGGTTTTCTCTGTTGGCTGGGCACTGTGCTGTATCTGTTGCCAAGCTGACCAGGACTATACAGGTACATAAATTCCATCATGGTAATGCCACTTGTTGATGGCCTCTCAGTATCCATCACGGCCAGTGTAGCTGGGAACAGGATGTAGAGATGTCACTGGTACAAGTCACTATCAGATGTTAGAATACTTGCTGTACACCGCCCTGTGTTGTACCATGTGTTGTAGTGCTGCCTGCCACAGTTCCCTGTGCAGCTGTCTGTACTCCACCTTGTTCTGACTACCTGTTCTGCTAGGGTTTCACTATGTGCAGTTTACGCAGCCATGGGGCTGAAAAGTGCTTGTAGTGTGGTAGACATCTACACGATTTGCTTACAACACACTTTCTATGTGTACTGAACAGGTCCCCTTTAACTCCCAGCTGTTGCTGCTGGCCAATCAGGGTGTGGGGCCTAGTCTCAGTTTCAGTGACAGAGGTTACATAAGGAACTTACACAGTGCTGCACCCTTGTCTGCCTACGTGGGCCTGCATACTTCTGTACCCCAGCTCCAGCAAACAATGGATGGGTTTTCCAGCCCCTGCAATACACATATGCTGCTATGGACTAGGTGTAGGGTTGACACTCCTGCCTGACAGTGTTCCCCTACTACAATATGTATTCCCTGCTGTTGGCTTGGTAGTCTGTGTTTGCCTGAGTTCCATGTTCCCACCTGCCATTGCACAATGGGGGGCTCTAGCAGAACAGTTGCTGTTTGTTGCAGTCCTGCCTCTCCATCACTATGGGTTGGGCATGAAATGGAAATATTCTCAGCAGTGGTACTCATTGGTACATTATGTCTATCATGCTGTGACATACTTGGTTGATGTTAACCAACAGGTCTTACAATAGCATGTGCTTTCTGAGGGGTATGAAGTCTGTAACTCATTTGTCTGTTGCACTACACTGCTGGATATCCACATATGTGTGGTATTTAGGTTACATATATTCTGCATAGCTCAGAGCTGTTTGTGCCATGTTATAATCATAGAGTGTATTGACAGGGACATGCTATTTGAAAATGCGCATGTACATACACTCTGCTGCAGCTGCAGCTACTATGGATTATATTACTTACTTCCTGGGAGTGTTTAGTGTGCGGGTTTGTGAGGACTTCTGGTGATCTACAGGTAAGTTGCTTTACTTTACTTATTGGATTTATTTCTGTGCTTTGTGTGTATATGTGGAGTGGTTGTGGTTTTACAGATTTACTTGTATTTATTTGGCTTGACGTGTTGTTGGCATTCTGCGCCTATTTAGAGTGTTGGTTTGCAGCCCACGTAGCTACTTTAGGGGTTGTCTCTGTTTATTTGTTTTTCCACCGACATGGGTTCCAATGGTGTATCTCACTTTTGGCCACACCGCTCTATGGTCTAGCGGTGCCGCGGCCTTCTTGTTTCGGTGTTGTAGCTCGCAGGCAATCATCTCGCGATCTACATGCCGGAACCCTGACCTGGGATGTACCTCCCTGGACTACATGAAAAGAGACATGGAAGACTCTCTAATGATGTAGCCTAAGCGGGTATGACCCTGACCATGAGTAGCATCCTGCCCTCACGAAGAATGGTACCACAGTATAAAGAAAAAATTATCAGTTTCAACAATTGGCTAAGTTTCTGGTGTCATTCAAAGGAGATCCAGTGTCTGTCAGCCTGGGACGACATGCTCGACAAGCCTCATTGCTTCGCAAGAGACAGTTTTCATCTATCACCCATAGGCTTTCGAATACTGGCCAAGGGTCTTGCTGCCCCCATAGTGCCTTTTTTAGGCAAGGCTCAAAAGTTAAACCCACCTCCGTAAAAAGCACAAATAAAAAAAAAATGACGGTTATGCTACAAAATGCCAGGAGTTTAAATCTCAAAATGCACGCGCTCAAAGCACTCCTCAGTATGGAGAACACTGACATCTGTGCAGTAACTGAAACCTGGTTCAAGGCTCCACAGAGCACCCCAGCACTACCGGGCTACAGCTCATACCATACATTTCGTCCACAGAACATGGACTGAAACACAAAAGGAGGGGGTGTATCCATATTCATCAAGGATACCTACACCTCCAGGTTAGTGGTGCAGCATGATACCTCTGAGATCATCGGGCAAATCTGCAAAGCAAATAGTGGCCTGCTACAGATCACCCTCCATGACCCAGGACCACCACTTCTCCTTTCTGGAGACAATGGAAAACATGAAGGAAATTATCAACTCAAATCCCCTGGATCAGCTGGTAAACTCCCCTACCAGAAGTGAAAACATATTGGACCTGGTCATCACCAACATGGGCAACAAGTGTTCTGCACTGGAGGTCAACCCGTCACTGGTTAGATCAGACCATAAACTAATCACTCTGGATGTCCACACCCCACCACCACCTCCAACCAAGGAAACCACAGTGAAAAACTTTTCTATAGCAAACTTCACCTTACTTAAGACAGAGGTGGTAAGTTTCACAGCCGCCACGCTAAAGGATAACAGTGTCCAAGATGCAGGAGCCTTTACAAATGCACTCTATGAGCACCTACAAGGATGCATGGATTGTGCCATCCCTAGCCAAACCAAGACTCACTCCCCTAAGAAAAGGAAACCAGTCTGGTGCACCCCTGCCATAAACAGGCTATACAATAAAAGGAGGAAATTAGTTCAGAAAAAAGCAAATCCCAAGAAGGAACGGCATCCCTGATAAGTATCAGTAAAAACTAAGGTCCCTCATAAAATCATGCAAGGCTAACTTTGAAAGAAAAATAGCCAAGAATTCAAAAGATAACCACAAAGCCTTCTTTAGCTATGTCAAGAATCTAAGTGGCAACTCACAGATATGCTCTGAGCTAGTGCACAATAACACAAAATATACTGAACCTACTGATATTACCAACATCCTGGCAGATAGATTCAGTGCAAACTTCACCTCCCTCTCACCCCCAAAAGGGCCCACAACAATAGTGGAAAAGTGTAGTGTCCCGGAAATCACAGAAGCACAGGTGAAAACAGCCCTTTCAAAAGCCAAAAGCACAGCATCATTGGGGCCAGTTGGTGTCCCAGGCTGCGTCTTGCACGAACTACAGAATGAACTAACCCCAACCTAAACACACTGTTCAGCCACAACCTCTCCACAGGCTATGTGCCCATAGAATGGGGCATAGCAATGGTTATTCCGCTCCACAAAGGAGGGGCCACAACTGACCCTGGTAACTATCGCTCCATAAGCCTGACTAGCCTGGTCTGCAAGGCTATGGAGAACATCATCATGGAACTCATTAACAAAGACATTGGGAACCTCCAAACACTTGACCCAACCCAGTTCACCTTTGTTAAGGGCAGATCATGCCTACTAAACCTGATTGACTTCTTCAAGACAGTCACCAAGGCCATAGATGAGGGGAAGATGGTTCACACAGCCTACTTTGACCTCAGCAAGGCTTTTGACACCATTTCCCACTCAGGAATTATAGAAAAACTCACCAGCCTGAACATAAACCCTACGTCACGAGATGGGTTGCCAACTGGCTTACAGACAGAACTCACACAGTAAGAATAGTGGGCTCCAGGTCTGACGCTAAACCAGTCACAATTGGTGTCCCACAAGGCTCAGTCCTGGAACCCCTACTGTTCGGCATATACTTCTCAGAGGTACAGGCAAACACAGGACTATGGGTAACCAAGTTTGCCGATGACTGCAAACTGGGAGCCATTACTGACTCTCCAGCTGACACAGACATTCTCCAAAAGGGCCTTACTGAGATGGACACCTGGTGTCAAAGTCGTGGTCTCAAGCTAAATGCCAAAAAATGCATAGTCATCCCATTTGGGAAAAACAAAACACCCATGAATTACCACATAGGTGGCAGTCCCCTTAATACAGAAAAGGTAATAAGAGATCTGGGGACCCAGGTAGATAGTAATCTCTCCTTTGACAATCATATTGCCTAAGTAATTAGGAAATCCTTCTATGTAGCCCATCTAATTACTAAAGGGTTCGCATCTAGAAATAAAGAAGTTATAGTGCCCCTCTACTCATCACTCATCAGACCCATCATAGAGTACAATGCCCCATTTGAGATGTACCTCACAAGACACTTACAACAGCTGGAAAGACCACAAAAGTACCTCACCAAGAGGATGACTGGCCTCAAACATATGTCCTATTCTGCCCAACTAGAAAAACTCTGGCTGTACTCAGTGGCATACCACTTACTCAGAGGTGATCTCTGCCTGACTTACAAAGCCATGTCCAACTCAGAATTGACAGACATGCTCCACCTAAAGAAATTCAAGTCACTGTGTGCTACTCGCTCTAGTGAGCTAAACCACACTACAACAATAAACAGAACATGCTGGAGGGATATATTCCTGTCACATAAACTCTCTATGCTTTGGAACAAAATTCCTAACTACATTAGGCAGAGCCCCTCACTAACACTCTTCAAGAGAAACCTTGACGAGTTGATGGGTAACAGAAAATACACCCCTGGGACCACTTCATTGACTATTCTTGATAGAGGCTCAGTTAATTATCAATGGGGTGGCGAAAGCTAACACACTCTCACTAGGCTTATAAATGCCCTTGGGCAGATAGCCTAGTACCTACCCATGAATCTATGAACCTATGAACCTAAGAAACTTATGTCTTCTAGCAGAGCTGATAACTGCATTTGCTGTACAATATTTAGGCAGAAATTAATGAATAATGTGTTGCCAGTTGAAGGAAAAATCACAGTGAGAGTAAAGGGTGGAGGGAGCACCAACTCTTTAATAATATAGTGAGGGTAAAAAGAGCTCTGGTACACAAATCTGAATTTGGCTAAGCATATTCACAGTATCTAACGTTCTGCACTAGCCAGTTATTTCCAAGTTGATATCCAAAATAATCTCATACTAAGAATTGGTCAGACATGTAATGTAAAATCCTAACCAGAGTCCTTGTCTCTGAAAAGCAGTATTATCATGAATTGATTGAGCACTATTGGCTCAAGATGATTGTCACTGTTGAAATGACACCACAAACTGATGGGTGAAACTGGGAAAAAAGACTTGTGGATGGAGGAATTGAGTCTTATTAAATGCAGAAGAAAATGTCTCAGGAAATGTTTGTCTTTCTCCTTTGTGCTTTATGTGGACCACTTAACCTTTATAATAAGAGTGCACATGGTTACTTTCAGTTAGGTGGATAGCATGAGGTCATTTGGGTTCTTTTCAATTGCCATTTTTCCTAGATCATCTGAATCCTGGATATCACAGGTATCTATAAAATATATTCAGAAAAGGTTACTATTAAAAAGCCTTTGTTTGAACCAGTTTGTGCTTGCTTGCACTTGTTTGCACATCGGGCACTACTGCACAGTGGGATTTGCTGATTACAGACACCCGCTCTCCAGCCTCGTAAATATTGCCTAAACCAGAGTTCTTCATGCCTAAACCTACTAATACCTTCCCCTGCTGTATTCCTTCTTCAACTGTTATAGCCAGACAAAGATTATTCCTGGGACCATGAACTGTCAGTTTCTTTCCTTTTCTGCTACCAGCCTGGTTGACATGAGCTGACATCCCCCTACTTCTAAATAATTCCTGTATCATATGAGAGAGTTGCACCTACATTATGAATCTGGAATCACAGCTCTCTCATGCAACAGATAGCAATGCAGAACATCTTGTCAGCCCACCTAGCACAACTCCTACTCATGGCACACAGCATTCACTTAGAACAACAAATGTGGAGGTACTCACAAAATATCTGCCATAACACCAGACATCTCCAAAACACACACATACTAAACCAACCATAACACCCAAAACACACAATACACATAATGACACAAATACAAGTGTTGCACCATCAAAGCCCATAAGGCAACTCACATCCACTTCAAATATTTTAATCATAGAAGACTCTATAGTGAGACACACAGGTGTCTCCCTCACCAGGCTGAACAAGGGGAAGGTCACAGTCAGCTGTCTTTCTGGTGCCAGGATTCACCACATCATGTAGGCACTCAAGTCTCTCAACAACAAGTATGGTTAAGATTTGGTCATAAAACATGTTGGTGTGAATGAATTGAGACATACCTCCCTGGACTACATGAAGAGACAAATTACTGAGCTCTCTGATGATGTGTCACAGGCAAGTATGTCTCTAGCCTTAAGCAGCATATTACACTCACCTAGGATGATACCCCAATATAAACAGAAGATCATTGGCTTCAATAATTGGTTTACTTTCTGGTGTCATTCTAAGGGGATCCAGTTTCTGTCAGCCTGGGATGACATGATCGATAGATCTTGATGCATTGCCAAAGATGATCTTCATCTGTCACTCCTGGGATTTTGGCTACTGGCAAGCAAAGGTTCTTGCCACCCCCATAGTCTATGTTTTAGGCAATATCACAAGGACAAAATTCCCAATGTAAAAATTTCATTAAAAAACAACCTCAAGGTTATGCTGCTAAACAGTAGGAGTCTTAGCATGAAAATGCACTCAATGGAAGCATTCCTCAGCTTGGAAGGTGCTGACATCTGTGCAGTGATAGAGAACTGTCTCAAGCCCGTGGAGAGCACCCCAGCCATACTGGGTTACACCTCCTTCCACATGTTCAGACCACGAATGAAAGATGTGAAAACTAAAGAAGGCAGTGTATGATATTCATTAAAGATAAATACACCTCCAGATTGGTTAACAACAATATGATTCCCTGGAGACACTTCAGGTACAACTAACTTTTGGTAGAACACCTCTTCAAGTCATTGACAGCTACAGGACCTGCTCCATGAATCAAGACTCCCACTGCCTACTTGAATCTACTGGAATCCATAAAGATAGATCTGAACACCAAGGTTCTGGTGATTTTAATTACCCATCCACTGACTGGGTAAATTACTAATGCTAAAACTCACTTGCCATAAGGTTCCTCGAGTTCATTAACTCCAACACTGTGGACTAACTGGTGGTCACCTCAACTAGGGGTGACAACATCTTGGATCTGGTGATTACCAATATGAGGGGCTGCTGTAGCACCCCTATTGTGAGGTCTTTCCTTGTCAGATGTGATCATAAATCAGTCTCAAAGTAACTATCACAATGGACCTCCCCCCACCCCTATTTGCACTTAAACTCTCTCTCTCTCTCTCTCTCTCTCGTTTTCACTCTCTGTTCTGAATATCATAGATATGGTTCTTGAACATTAAACAGGCATCTGCAATAACTCTGACATGACTCATGTAATTTATGTACATAGCATTCATCTGAAATCACTGAGGATAATTACAAAGTGATAAGACAAACAGCAAAATAATTATCTTAGATGCAGTTTAAAAGGACACTACTCAAAAATCAGTATATTATCAACCTTGTACTGAAATTATCAATCCTACAACTGCTTGTGTATCTTTAAATGTATTACTTTTTTCTTAATATGAATTAATGTGTAACCAACTTCTTATGATACCTTGTATCAAATTTTTTAGTCTGCTTGCAAATCCTGGGCAGAACCTGGAAACTGTCTTCTTGGATCAGTGTTCTATCCCTCTCAACAAGTTCATAAGTAAGTAAATATATAAAAATAGTGGCACATTGAAAAGTTCTATGCCAGAGAGCAAAGAACCCGAGAGGACTATCTTCATTACCAACCTAAATTTCAATGAACCTTAACTGACACCATGAAACTAATTTGATGAATGGTGTGCTATCATACCTCTCAACCTCTTATTGGAAGAAATCTGGACAATGCCATAAATAATGGGGGACAAAGGCCCAAAAATAGGAACACTCTTTAAATATTGGTTTTACAGCCTTAGAAAGTTGATAGAATAAGATGTTTTGCATTAGCATGAATGTTCTGAAGGGTATGAAGTCTGAAACTCAAATGTCTGGCATTATTTTCTGACTTCAACCCTTAGTGACTTGCCAGTGATTTTCAAGAAGACCTAAATTTTATGAGAAATGGACCAAAAATATCACGCAAAAATCTGGACATTCTGTGAAAATCTGTACAGTTGGCAGTATGAGTGATATCCATATCTATATTTCACTGATCTGCACATTGGCATTTTATCTTAGTTCTCCATCACCATCACCAACCCCACCTGTTCATATACCCTATAAAGAAGCAGTTAATTTTCCCAAATCAACTTACATCCACTGCCATATACATCAGTATGCTTCAGATGACTGACTACCCACAGCAACTGCCTATAATGTACTCAGCCTTGTTCTTTTTTCCAGATTTGCCTCTTTTCAGTGAATGTTATAGTGGGTGATATAGCTATATATGTATATAGCTTGCCCCCTGCTTATGTGTGTATGAGTTGTGTATGTGTGTAGTTTTGTTTGTTTATTTTGTGATGTGGGCGTTGTGGTTTATATATGGTGTGATGAGCGCGGTTGGCTCAGTGTTTTTAATTTTGCGGTTTTGGGCTCGAGGTTTTGTTGTTTCGGTGTTTTGTGGATTCGGTTTTATGGTCCAGAGATACTGAAATTCGATATTTCAGTATTTTGAGATTATGAAGTGAATCCATATATATATATATATATATATATATATATATATATATATATGTGTGTGTGTGTGTGCATTTGTGTGTGTGTGTGTATATGGTTCCCCTTCATATGACTGAAACTACAAAAGCCTGAAACTTCAAAAGCCTGAAAACAAAGGCCTGAAAAGTCAAAAGCCTGAAAACACAAAAAATACATATACTGACTTTAAACAACAGAAACCATATTAATTTCCACTAAGTATAAGCAGGGGGGCAAGCCCCCATGCACCCCCATGTGGGGTGACTGCACCCCACACACGCCCTGCTACTTAAATATACCAGCTCCAAGATTGCACTTATTTTAATGAAGTGCAGTCCTGGAGTTGATATATTTAATTAGCAGGGGGTGGGGGGTGCAGCCCCACACATAGGGGGTGAAGGGGGCTTGCTCCCCTGTTTATACTTAGTGGAAAATAATATGGTTTCTGTTGTTTAAAGTCAGTATATGTATTTTTTGTGTTTTTAGGCTTTTGAGTTTCAGGCTTTTGACTTTCAAGCTTTTGACTTTTCAGGCTTTTGACTTTTCAGGCTTTTGTTTTCAGGCTTATGAGTTTCAGGCTTATGTTAATTCAGTATATTTATATATATATATATATATATATATATATATATATATATATATATATATATATATATATATATATATATATATATACAGACATATATGCTGCGGTAGCATTGTCGCCTCACAATAAGACGCTGTCCGGTTCGATTCTCAGCTAGAGCATCTTCTGCGTGGAGACATGCGTGAATGGGCGTACCTTCGTTGAAGGTTGTGCGTCAGGGCTGGCAACTCTGCACATAAAAATCTATCTGCCAATCATTAGCGGACCGGAGTTCCGCTGTGGCGACCCCTAACCGGGAAAAGCCGAAAGACACAACAACAGATATATATATATATATATATATATATATATATATATATTAACACATATATCTATATATATATATATATATATATAGACTGATATATATAGATATATAGACAGATATAGCTATAGCTATATATCTCAATTTATAGAGAGACATATAGATATATATCTCCTGGCAGATACAGTCATTTAGAAAAAACTAAGATACATAGATTAGACACACAGAGATGCTGATTACTGTATTCACAATAGCTGCATTCAAATTCATGACTGTAACAGAGGCATTTGCTATTCAACATGAAAAATGAAAGACACAAAATTAAGCAGGTTCTTCACTTTGATGGCCCAATGTAGCTTTATCATTCTTTAACAACACAATCCCCCGGATTCATGAAGCTCGGCACAAGGCCAGTGTAAGGCTTGTGCCGGCCATGCAGCGTACAACTGGCATAGCAGCGCCACATGCATAGCAATGAGTGTGCGCTGCAACCACAACCACGTGCATAGGGCACGTGCGCGAGTCCAGGGAGCCGAACTAGGATGCGCTCGGAGGCGTGGCCAAGCCGGCAGGCGATGAGCAACCAAAAGTGCTGACTCTCACAGGCCGCCTGCAATAGTAACCGCACCTACCAGTGTCTGTGAACAATGAAACGTATGCAGAGTATGCAACATAGTACCCGCCCACACAATATGGAGAACCAAACATAAATGCACGAAGTACAAAACGTTCCCGTTCACAGAACAAAGGATACTTGGAATACCGTGTCCGTCATGCATTGCACAGTCAGCAGTCATACCCAGTGGAGGTGTACTGCATCATGTCAGCGCGCCACAACTACACACGACTAGCCCCATGGGCATGGTCACCAGCAGTCCCACAGTGGTAGTGATAGTACACAGCTGGGCAGTCGTGGCCATATAAACACCAGAAAGACACTAGACATCCCAAACACACACAGACATGTGTATAGTAAAATGTGCTAGACACAGCAACATAACTGTCACATACACATAGGATGGTGTATGCCGAACCGGAATATCCACAAGCAGAACCCATGCATGCAAATGTAATACACAACAACCCCATCATAGCACGTAACCCATGTCCGAATGTCTACCTAATCCAGCTAGCAGCCTTACGCAGCTGCACACCTACACAGAGTGGGTATACCCCATATGTAGTAGGACGTAATGTCCTAGGCAGTGACAGGCGTGCAAATATGTACCCCACATGTGAACATCCCATCCCAGGTACAGAAGTCCAAATGGCTGCATGTGAATGTGTCGGCAGAATGTGTACATCCCGCATGTGTTTACTGACCTGTCGAAACCCCATATGTGTCCACACGCCACGGTGTCCATAACTGTACACATCAGGACAAAGCAGTATGTGCAGCCACGGTACTGATGATTAGCTATGCAGACATGCCAAACACAATACACAGGGTGGAACAGCCGTCCACCAAGCAGGTCACCCCAGCAGGGTTGCCACATGCACAGATTGTCAAGGTGGGGCATCACCCGTAGATATGTGTGGTTCTGTACGGTAAAACACCCACGGCCAATGCAAAGGATAGAATAACACGTATATGCCAGAATGAACGGTTATTTCAAAGCATGTGAATAACTTAAGCTAGCCAATATAATAGTCATGTGTACCAGATACGAAATGCCTGTAACATGCAAGTAGTAAAGAAGGTAAGAAATACACGACTGCGTTAATATCACAGGACATATGGCACGTGCAAGTGTCGACGCAGGACACAAATGTCCATAATGGGGCCCCCCGCACAGAGGAACAAGTGCCAACACCAACCCCCACCGACGTATCGGCAGTATAAATACAACCCAATGACACACCAACACCACCGTCCAACCCATGACAGCAACAAAAGCTGGATAAAGACTAACACGATGCGTGCACAAATAGGGACACATGTAATCGGTGCCCTCATAACCGTCAACAGGCCACCGAATAATAGTATGTACATACGCATGAAATGCTGCGAAGGATGTGTGGTAGTCCCCAGTATCACAGAGGTACGTACACATATACACTGTAACCAACCGTCACATATGTTCACTGTACACAGCATACCTGCAGGTAATACATAGTCCAGTCATGTGCAACATAAATATCCACGTATGAATGATGACAGGGGATAGACAATTGTGAATGGGAACAACGCACAACAGGGAATATGTATGATAACCGGCACCACCCACAGCATTATACGCCAACAGCATAAGCCATTGTCGGTTGTCCAAACACCCGTGTCTGTGAACACGGAGTGAATATTACAGCAATAACCCACACCTGGGTGTGGGTAATGCTGGATATACCCACAGTTGGCGTGGTGCGGTCCCGAGGGCGAAGCCCGAGGGACCAAACAAAGGCAACCGTGGGTAAATACAGCATTACCTACACCCAGAAGTGGGTCATTGCTATTATACCATTACACCATTTAAGAAAATAAACTATTAATTCCCCCACATAATGGCATAGTATGCCTGTCTGCTGCCCAGCCGCAGATGTCTGGCATCCGCGGCGGTGCTGATGTACTGCGCGAGATGTCCGTTGCGAATGTCAAAACTGTCTCGCTATGTTACACCCAGTTAACACAGCAAAACACTGCAAAACAGCAACGGAGAGCTTGCTGTCCCCGTTGCTTTGTTGTACAACCTGTCACGCTATGTTAAATGTGTATAGCATAGCGAGACTGCCTCAAAGTAAGCAACGGACATCTCCTTGGCTCAGTTAAAGCTGGCACGCTATGTTAAACCCATGTAACATAGCGAGACAGGTTTGAAATACTGAGGTATACTAATGGAAATAGGTGCGGGCGACCGGACCATTTGCCATTACTATAACTCGATCTACAATGGGCACGCTGGCCAAGCAGCATGCACGGTGTGGAATAATGGGGGGGGTGATAGTAAAATAAACATCGACAAACCGTGTCAATGTGCCTCATCTGACATTCGTACACGGTCACGGCAGTGCTGTACACTAGGCGGACAAAACCAAACCCAGAGCACCACAGGAACACCCTGACAATCAAAGACCTGTATGCGTTGGGGCTATAAGCCCCTGTGATCTGAATATCCCTGCGGTTACGCCATATGCATCCTGGGTCAAGAGCATTAGGGAATAGGGAATGTGTAACATGTAGTACCACACTTTTCCCAGCAGAAGAATGGATGCCAGTGACGTAAATGAGTGCGGGGGGGGATATGCAAATGTAGCGATGTACCATGGGTATGCATATAAATGAGACAGAACAGTAAACGTGTAGTGGTCACAGCAACCAGCCAACGTGAATGCAGTCCCATTTGAATTACGACTATAGAACATATATATGTGAACGTGTAATTAATGCGTCTGTGCCGCAAAGACAGTTACATATGTAAAGGTGGAAGTGTGTTCTGCATACGTCCGTTAACCGGAGCAGAGATATGTTACTGGAACAGTCACAACTAATACAGGCCACGTAAGCACACAGACTCAGTAAACATATGTAACCCAGAATACCGATATGCATGTGCGCCTGCGCGTAGCCCACAATGAGGAAATGCAAGTGTGCGTGTGCGATCCGCTCACAGCAGAGTAACTTAATGATGTTTCCCCCACGTTAGTTATACATGTCTCAAAACTGTCAGCCTCTGAAAGTATGGAACCGGACAATGCCATGCAAAGTACTGGCACAAATAGTGTGAAACACATGATATGTGCTAAGACAAACATAGAAAGTGGATAGAATAACGGGTGTGTTAGTAGCAGGGATTGACGAAGAGTATGCTTTTGTAGCCTGGCCTACCTGTCAGAAGGTGCCACCGTAAGTCTCACATGAAATGCCAGCAAATTGACAGATAGACACAGGTCAATATAAAACACACCTAAGATAAAGGGCCAACCATCCGTACACTCCGCCAGTATCTGTACAGTGGAAAGGTATGGTATGGTAATAGATGTGTGTACACAGGTAATCCACAGACATTAACAAAGCAAGGTACAAAATGAGGAGTTTACATGTATATATGTACACACAACAGACCTATGTCCCGTATATCTGACACATGGATATAAATATGCCAAGTAATAGATATTATGGGTAGTCAAACAGACATCCACGAATGGGGAACATACAGCAGCAGTCAATATCACTGACCAGAAGGTGACAGTCCAGCAAGTTCTACACTTTAAACATGCACACTGGTGTCCATTGTAGGACTCCAAAAATATATCCATTCACAGCCCCTGCTACAATTGACGCAAAAGAAGTGACAGCCGCAAATATGAATTAGCTATACACGCACTAAAAGCGGGTTCAAGGGTGATGACACATGTGTCCATGAAATGCAGGACATATGAACAGACATCCCTAGAGTGGGGAGTGCATATAAGTGCGTCCACATCCCAGTACCGCACACACTAACCATGTGTAATGTGTACCGTAGAGGATTGCAGGCATGGGAACCTGGGTATGCAGAAATGGGCCTAGTCGTTATTTGGCAGAGAATCCGTAGGCCCACCCCGTGGGAGGGATGTGGGTATAGCACATGCCTTTATCCCCCACTAATGGTGCAAAGCACCCACCGGATAATGCGGAAAGCAGGTTGGAAATATGTACAGCCCTATATCAGTGTCCTGCAGGGGATTCCCATGGATGGACATGCGTATGACCAAGATGGTACCCATAACTGGAAAACTGTCAGAATAACACAGCTGCAGTAAGGCATAGTACAGGATATACAGATAGGCAGAGCTCTCAACCTTCCATCTCCAAAACGAGGAACACTCGCCTTCATAATGTGGAACAAATGGGCAGAATGTGGAACTTGTACTAATGGCTTACTAACAACTTCCGCTAGGAAGGTCATAGGATGGTTAAAATATGCTGGCTTTACTTATAAAGAAGATCATTTCATGAATTAATATGATTAATGTCTGTTTACCATGGATTTCACTTAAAGAAATTCCTAACACTGAATGTGTGACTGACTTTTTCAATGTGGAACTTTGAGGAACTTCGAGGAACATGAACTTTTTAAGACCCCAAATGAGGTACGTTCCTCGTAATGAGGTACACTTGAGAGGTATGCAGATAGGGACCATATTATAAAATCCCCATACAAAGTCAGACCGTTGTGCGAATACTGGCGTAGCCATGAATACGGATGTTATGAGTGTCAGTAATCATGCAATGGAAATAGCGGTCACTATCACCTACCACACAGTCCGGAATGCCTAGGCAGCAAGCAGGTAGGAAGGCACATCACTATGTGAAATGGAACAAGGGCAAAGGCCGAACCGTCAGGGCGTGTACACATAATGACAACAGGTCAAGGGTATGAAGGAGCTAACCTGTCTAAAATACATGTACTGAACCGGTGATAGTAGGTGGACAGGTGAGAAGAAAGACAGCAGGACAAATGTGCAAACATGTAGAAGTCATACCCTGGACATTGTGAATGACAACGTATGCCCCACGAAGGTCACTGTGGAAGGTAATCAGACACAGAGGTAAAGTGTCCCCCAGGGTGTCATGAAGTGTCAACATAACAATTACCAGGCCCCCATGGTCGTACGTCAGCCCCGCCACTGACGGAAAGCGCAAATACGAGGCACACATATGGTACATCAAAGACCAATTCGTGTGGATAAGCAGATGTAGACCTGTGTGAGGAATACAACTGTCTGTGTGTGTGTGCCGTGCAAATAGAAGGTAATGTCATGTGGTCTGTCATGCCACCATACACTGTCTGTGTATTGTAGTCAGACAGTAGGTATGTTGTATCAGACACATACCCTGCAACTGCACAGATGTACGCAGACTGTGTAGAAGTCTGCCTCATATGTGTCCTGTGTTCCACGTAACAGTAACAGTCCGGCGCCCTCATGATAACTGATGACAGGAAACAATGACAAACATGCGATGAAGACACCAAATCAGACAGAAATGCCATACACATGCATAACATATCACTGTGCACACTATCAATGTTTCTAAGAGCAACATGTCATGACTGGCCCTGAGTGTCCTACTATCACATAAGGCCTTGTCCAAATATACGCTCCTTGAGGTGGAGTGTTATGAACAGACACAGATACATGTGTGTGGAAACATTATTATCCACTGCAAGAAGATGTAATGTGCTGCAGTAGGAGGGGCAGTACTGTCCACAGGTATGTGCTGAAATGCTCATTAAACAGCAGTCTACAAGGATCACCTATATTGGCGACACCTGCACAGATGATGATAGTGGGACATACACACGACCATGCACACAGCTCAGATAGACATACACACACCATAAACAGGCAATGATACACAAGGTCTATGGCGTGTACAGGTACAGTGACAGTACAGCAAGGATAGCTGTCTGCCAAGATATACAGCAGATGCCTCTAGGGCGTGTAACACCTCCCGGAATGCGGACGTTGCATGGACAATGTGTGGATTTGCATCGTACCACATTGCTGTGTGTAAGCTGTGCAAGTATGCGATACATGGGACAGACAGCTGTCCATGCAAGAGCAGCGCTATGGGCATAAAATATGTATATATATATACATCGAGATAGATACAGACAGACACATGTGGCAAGGCCGGTAGTGGAGCCTACACATCACTACCCTATCACACCACAGCAGGACGCACATAGAGAACACGCTACGAAGGTCGCTAACCACAGCAGACACACGGGCAGTCCACTAGCTGCGTCTCAACATCCGCAAACACAGAGATGTCAGCAGGATATATGTGTGTTGCGAAGCGTCTAAACCCATACCTACGAACCCATGCGGCTGTGAGCATAGACACACACACACACACACAGCTGGCAGGCATGGGAATTGACCTTACATCTACCTACCCTATCGCACGACAGTATGACAATTACAGAACGCGCTACGTGGAGTACTGAACACAGCACTGTCAGAGGCATACTTCTAGGTGGGTGACATCATCCGCAAAGAAATAGATGCTGATAGCCAATGTATGTGTTGTGAAGCATCTAAAAGCATTACTGTCACCAGAGGCAGCTGGAAACACACACACACACCACACACACACGGGGAAGGGCTGGGAGTTGAACCTACATCTACCTACATGAACACACTACAGCATGATGCATTTACAGAACACGCTACCAAGATTACTGAGCACAGCACCATCAGAGGCATATATCTAGGTGGGTGACATCATCCGCAAAGGAATAGACGCCGATAGCAAATGTATCATGTTGTGAAGCATCTAAAAGAATTACTGTCGCCAAAGGCAGCTGGAAACACACACACACACTACATGGGGAAGGGCTGGGAGTTGAACCTGCACCTACCTACATGAACACACTGCAGCATGATGCATTTACAGAACGCGCTACCGAGATTACTGAGCACAGCACCATCAGAGGCATACTTCTAGGTGGGTGACATCATCCACAAAGGAATAGACACCGATAGCAAATGTATGTGTTGTGAGGTGTCTAAAAGCATCACTGTCCGCAGAGTCAGCTGGAAACACACACACACTTGGAAGGGCCAGGAGTTGAACCTACACCTACCTACACGAACACACTACAGCATGATGCATTTACAGAATGCGCTCCTGAGATTACTGAGCATAGCACCGTCAGAGGCATACTTCTAGGTGGGTGACATCATCCGCAAAGGAATAGATGCTGATAGCCAATGTATGTGTTGTGAAGCGCCTAAAAGCATTACTGTTGCCAGAGGCAGCTGGAAACACACACACACACCACACACATACGGGGAAGGGCCGGGAGTTGAACCTACACCTACCTACATGAACACACTACAGCATGATGCATTTACAGAATGCACTACCGAGATTACTGAGCACAGCACCGTCAGAGGCATATATCTAGGTGGGTGACATCATCCGCAAAGGAATGGATGCCGATAGCAAATGTATCAAGTTGTGAAGCGTCTAAAAGCATTACTGTCGCCAGAGGCAGCTGGAAACACACACACACACACGGGGAAGGGCCGGGAGTTGAACCTACACCTACCTACATGAACACACTACAGCATGATGCATTTACAGAACGCGCTACTGAGATTGCTGAGCACAGCACCGTCAGAGGCATATATCTAGGTGGGTGACATCATCCGCAAAGGAATAGACGCCGGTAGCAAATGTATCGTGTTGTGAAACATCCAAAAGCATTACTGTCACCAGAGGCAGCTGGAAACACACACACACACACACACACCACACACACACACACGGGGAAGGGCCGGGAGTTGAACCTACACCTACCTACATGAACACACTACAGCATGATGCATTTACATAACGCACTACCGAGATTACTGAGCCCAGTGCTGTCAAGAGGCATACTCCTAGGTGGGTGATATCATCTGCAGAGGCAAGGATGCCGATAGGAAATGAATACAGAGTGAGCAGTCACACAGCATGTTACTATCTCAAGGTGGACGTACAGTAACACGGCAGTGCTGCACTCGGGAAAACTAACTATCTACGGAGCACTACATCACAAAATGGATACGGGATGCACCACAGACAGTACACCCTTTGAGAGAGCAACCTGTGTTCATGATGTAGGCATCCATTGTGGCATAGCAACTACATATAACTCGCCTGGACGGCCACCATGGCTATGCAGGATGTCATTGGCCATGGCCACATGCCTAGTATCAGACGTCGGTGCCAAATGTACTGTGTCTCCATGCATGGCGTACTGGGCATGCTCACACACTTAGCATTTGCAAAGTGCAGACATGCATACACATGGAGTGTAATCATGAAAGGGCAGAGTGTGGAACGTCCTGTGTGTCCACCTACACAACAGCGAACCGGGCATGCTCACACACTCAGCAGTTGCAAAGGGGAAACATACATGCACACAGGGTATAATCACAGAAGGGCGCAGTGTGCACTGTAGTGCGTGTCCATCTACACAACTGCTCACTGGGCATGCTCACACACTTAGCATTTGCAAAGTGCAGACATGCATACACATGGAGTGTAATCATGAAAGGGCAGAGTGTGGAACGTCCTGTGTGTCCACCTACACAACAGCGAACCGGGCATGCTCACACACTTAGCGGTTGCAAAGGGGAAACATACATGCACATGGGGTATAATCACAGAAGGGTGCAGTGTGCACTGTAGTGCGTATCCATCTACACAACTGCTCACTGGGCATGCTCACACACTTAGCATTTGCAAAGTGCAGACATGCATACACATGGAGTGTAATCATGAAAGGGCAGAGTGTGGAACATCCTGTGTGTCCACCTACACAACAGCGAACCGGGCATGCTCACACATTTAGCGGTTGCAAAGGGGAAACATACATGCACACGGGGTATAATCACAGAAGAGCGCAGTGTGCACTGTAGTGCATGTCCATCTACACAACTGCTCACTTGGCATGCTCACACACTTAGCATTTGCAAAGTGCAGACATGCATACACATGGAGTGTAATCATGAAAGGGCAGAGTGTGGAACGTCCTGTGTGTCCACCTACACAACAGCGAACTGGGCAGGCTCACACACTTAGCGGTTGCAAAGGGGAAACATACATGCACACGGGGTATAATCACAGAAGGGCGCAGTGTGCACTGTAGTGCGTGTCCATCTACACAACTGCTCACTGGGCATGCTCACACACTTAGTATTTGCAAAGTGCAGACATGCATACACATGGAGTTTAATCATGAAAGGGCAGAGTGTGGAATGTCCTGTGTGTCCACCTACACAACAGCAAACTGGGCATGCTCACACACTTAGCATTTGCTATGCACCGTCCAGCATGCAGACGGAGAGTACACACTGCAGGTCACAGTAAGGTAAACCTGTCCACACGCACAGGGTGGTCACACATGCAGTTACTCGTACACACACAGATGACATCACAGGTGTCACGGGTGCAGGTCACACATGTACACACTGCAGTGAACACTGTAGCTGCCATGCCAGCACCATGTCATCGATGCGGCAGTATGCCACATGGTCCAACAACAGCATGTGACACATGTCCACAGGTCTGTATAGCAGTGTACACCAGTTGTGCAGAGCACACATGTACTACCAGTGATCCAACATGTGTGATGTAGTCCACCCACATCAGTATACATGGACATGTCTGTTCCACACATACCACGGCCCTGACACAGCTGTGACACACGCCTGCCACTGTACCACAGTGAACCACCGTCTGGATATGTCATACATGTGAATGTCTGGATGTGTGCATGGACTGCACACATAACACATACATAGTCTGTGCTGTACCACATGCATAGCACCGGCGTACATGGAGCACACACACGAATGGAAGGTGGACCCATGTCTGTGGTATGCTCCCACTAGAGGGTGTAGCGGTGTTGACTGGGACACATACCCTTGTATTGTTTGCCTGTGACAGCTGTGATACCATACCACAGTCCATGTTTTATGTAAAAGAAAACTGCAAGGTTACACTCACCAACACTCCTGTGCTTCCAAATAGTTAAAGAAAAAATATATGAGATGCAGGCGTGGTGGCACAGTATGCATAGAGCGTATCAATCAACAGCAGTCTGTATAACACACAAGTACACTAATACGCTAGCTGCGTACAGATAGAGTTAGCAGTTAGTCAGCATCACCATAAAAAGCAAAAGGTATACCAAGTACTGTATCAAGCTTCCGTGGAACAATGGCTTGAAAACTCTTCAGCACCTCAAGCGTTCAACGGGATATATCCAAATTCGTATAACAAAGAGAGCAAGTAAATGCAATGCAGGCTTGTTATTCAACGCCAGTATGCGAGTCAGTGCATACAAAAATAAGCTATCTGCTTGTAGATGGAGTCAACAGTTAATTCAAATAAAGTACCTGATTCAAGAGCAAAACTTCAGAGGAACAATAGCTTGGAAACCTTCAATGACAAACCAAGCGTCCAACAGAGTATATCCAAGGTAGTTTATTCATATAAAAATCGGCAAGCGCTTTCAACTAGGTCTTCATCAGGCCATTAAACAATTTAGACTGACAAAGCACTCATATTTATAACAAAACATCACAGCAACGATGTCATTTCCTGTTAAAATTTTAAACTGACAGAGCATCACAGTAATGAAAATGCCATTTCCTGTTACTACTAATTCAAAGTCTAAAAACATTTTAAATAGAAAATGTATATAAAAAAGTATATATAAAAGATATGTAGTGATAGTTGGTTAAAGCTAACTGTATGCAGTTCCAAGACAAAACACTGTCATTGTACAAAACATATAATTGCATACAATAAAATAAAATTACTGCTAAGAAATGTATCTAATTCATTAAAATTATTGTTAAAAGCATTAGAAATCCATTTGAGATGCCAAAATAAATAAAAAAACTACTAATATTTGTATCATGGTGTAAACTCTCATGAAGTCAGAAATTTACCATCAAACATTATCACTAAAATATATATATGAAAAACATATATATATATATTGATTACACATCTAGTAGGAAATATCTAATATGTTAAAAATTTTTATTATTAAGAACAATTCAACCCACCACTGTAGATGGAAACGAACTAACATTGATGTCATGATGTAAAAGTCTCAAGAAGCTTTCTGACTTCTTGAGACTTTTACATCATGACATCAATGTTAGTTCGTTTCCATCTACTGTGGTGGGTTTAATTGTTCTTAATAATAATATTTTTAACATATTAGATATTTCCTACTAGATGTGTAAATCAATATATATATATGTTTTTCATATATATATTTTAGTGATAATGTTTGATGGTAAATTTCTGACTTCATGAGAGTTTACACCATGATACAAATATTAGTAGTTTTTTATTTATTGTGGCATCTCAAATGGATTTCTAATGCATAAGTGCTTTCACTAACAATAATTTTAATAAATTAGATACATTTCTTAGCAGTAATTTTATTTTATTGTGTATGCAATTATATGTTTTTGTACAATGACAGTGTTTTGTCTTGGAACTGCATACAGTTAGCTTTTGCGTGCAACTATCACTACATATCTTTTTATATATACTTTTTATATATATTTTCTATTTAAAATGTTTTTAGACTTTGAATTAGTAGTAACAGGAAATGGCATTTTCATTACTGTGATGCTCTGTCAGTTTAAAATTTTAACAGGAAATGACATCGTTGCTACTGTGATGTTTTGTTATAAATATGAGTGCTTTGTCAGTCTAAATTGTTTAACGGCCTGATGAAGACCTAGTTGAAAGTGCTTGCCGATTTTTATATGAATAAACTACCTTGGATATACTCTGTTGAACGCTTGGTTTGTCATTGAAGGTTTCCAAGCTATTGTTCCTCTGAAGTTTTGCTCTTGAATCAGGTACTTTATTTGAATTAACTGTTGACTCCATCTACAAGCAGATAGCTTATTTTTGTATGCACTGACTCGCATACTGGCGTTGAATAACAAGCCTGCATTGCATTTACTTGCTCTCTTTGTTATACGAATTTGGATATATCCCGTTGAACGCTTGAGGTGCTGAAGAGTTTTCAAGCCATTGTTCCACGGAAGCTTGATACAGTACTTGGTATACTTTTTGCTTTTTATGGTGATACTGACTAACTGGTAACTCTATCTGTACACAGCTTGTGTATTAGTGTACTTGTGTGTTATACAGACT
Source organism: Protopterus annectens (assembly GCF_019279795.1). Lineage (NCBI taxonomy): Eukaryota > Metazoa > Chordata > Ceratodontiformes > Protopteridae > Protopterus > Protopterus annectens. Next base: position 802,970,187 of record NC_056735.1, read on the forward strand.
GCTGTTGATTGATACGCTCTACGCATACTGTGCCACCACGCCTGCATCTCATACATGTTTTATGTATGTCAACACACATGTCAAAACGTAGCAATGCATACATACATGACAACAGGAGACACATGTGACATGTGTACTGTGCATGGAGCAGCCATGCATGAGCAGTGGCCGATGTCCATAACATAGTTGCTGAACCCTACCACATGCGTACCCATCATAGGGGCCTTTATATGGTGGCATAGAAACAGCACGTATGGAGGTATGTGTGGACATCATGTGTATAAACACCTGTCTGCATGCATGTGTGCAGGTGGTGGCTCACAGGTGTGTCACACACCATCCTACCCTGCCATGTGCATACAGTATGCTATGTCGCTGTTACATGACAGTGCTGACATAATGCATACCCAGTGTTCAGGTGTCATCAACTGTATGTCACATGGCAACTGTATCACCTACCACCTCCCAAGTGCATATATCAGCACATCTGCTGGATATGGTGTTGGTACACATAATGCACTACATACCGCTGCATGCCTGCACACGTATCATATGGCGGGTGTAGTATTCCCAGCACTGACATGTGTGCATGAATGTGTGCCCATGTATGCCACATATTGGGGGGAATATGTCCCACGTGCTACACATCCCTGTACACCATAGTAGAGGTCTGTACATACCTCAGTGTGGGGTGCATGGATTGGGATGGTGCAGTACATGCAACACGTTGTCTCTCCGTGTATACATGTGTGGTCACCACAATGTGTGTGTGTCAACATGTTTGTATGTCTGCTGCTTGGTGTGAGGGTGTATGCAAATATACTGCTGTGAACAGACACTAACCACACAGGGTGGCCATCCCGTACTGGTGCTGCATTGCACAACCCTGTCGATGCCATAGGTGTGAGCCATACTGGCCACCTGTGCATGTCCGCACCCTGTGACATAGCGTGTGGGTGCATAGTATTGTGAGGGTGCTGACCACACAGGCAGGTGTCCCTGTCTGCACACTATGGGGTGTGCGTCATAGTGGTGTACACCCCGTGATCGCGACCATATACCTGTACTGTTACAGGGTCCTACTGCTGCACAGCCTGCACCACAGCTGACAGGTGACACCTAAAGTCAGTGGCCAGCACGCTGTGTACGACACCTGCACCATGTCACCATACCTGTACTGTGTCCTGCTATGTATGTGATGTCTCTGTCCACTGTAGCCTGTGGCACCGACCACATGCGTCAGGTGCAGTATATGTGCGGACATGTGTGTCATGTAGGAGTCCAGGCAGGTTGCAGGTAAATGTAGTATGCTGATATTGCCAGATGTGCCTGTGGGTAATCCACAGCTACACGTGGGGGACCGATAACAGTGCTCCCTGTAGGCACATGTGAGTACACCATAGGAGGGATACAGGTTATCAGAACCCACATGGTACTACACATGTAACTGTCACACATACGGTGAACACATCACAATGCATGCTGCACCTGCACTACATGGCATGTCTGCTGCATGTTGACAGTACACAACCCACATCACATACGCATCTGTCAGTCTTCACACACAACCACTGCAACATACACATCCCACACTATGCATACACAGGTATCACATACACCTCTCACTGTCCTGTCCACCCTGTGCATCAGAATATATTTGCATAACCCTGCACCGATGGTGTGGATGACAGGGATGCGGCAGAGGCTTCATCATATGCACAGGGTGATATGTATGCCAGGGGCATATGCTGCACCAATGGATAACATCATGTGTGTGTGTAAGGGCCAGTGAGTTTACTGGGCATGTCTGTGCAGAATGCATGTGGATGTGGTGGAGCCCTACAGTTGTGTCTGCTGTGTGTGGGTATGTGTGTACACAGTTCAGCCATATGTGATGCCTACACGGGGTATAGTTGACAGCCCCAGACTGTACAGTGCAGGTTGTATGGCTCACTGTGTCCGTCCGCGGCCACATGACCCGTGCCTGCCTGGGGTTGCACGGGCACTACCAGGTGGAGGTATAAAGTGGCTACTGTCCGATGGCACATGTCCGCTGGAACCGCGTCCACGATGGGACTGGCCAGGGCCACATCCACGTGGCCTGCTGTGTCCTGGTGTGGACAGTGCAGCACCAGCTGCACTGCTACTGCTACCGGCACTATGTGGGTGGGCATGAGAGGTGGCACGCACACGTCGACCTATACTAGGCGGTGTTGCTGGCCTACGCCCATGTGTCCTACACCTCACCACTACCAGGTGTTCCAGCACAGACAGCTCACGCTCGCGGATTGCCATGCCTCGGTCGAGGATCCCAACCATTTCACCTAATCACCTATCCAGTACATTAGCAATCTGCTGTTGAGCATTCGCCAGTGCCTGGATGTTGTCATTTAGGGTATGGATTGCAGCCCTCTGCAGCCTCTACTCTTCTTGGTTCTGCCGTTCTGCATGTGCCTGTGCCGCCATTACAGTCTGGAACATGCGTCTGGTGATACCAGCTGCTGCGCTCTGTACTGCAGGTGCATGTCTGCCAGAGGACCTCCTACGAGCAGCACCAGCCACATGCCTGTGTGGCACCTCACCAGTCATTACACTGGCAACATGGTGTGCAGGCACACCTTCTGTAGACACCACACATTCCTGTTTAATGCCAACAGATGCCGACTGTCCTTCCTCTATGGGCAACGGTGATGTGGTATGTGTTGGCATCAGAACCATGTGCGGGGATGAGGGGGACATAGGTGGGATGGTAACCAATGGCGCAGATTCTGCCCCTGACAACCCTGCCTCTACCTCATGCATATGGTCATCACTGATAGTATCTGTGTGGACACTAACATCAGATGGACCGGAGGAGGGTAACACACCTACACCACCTGTGAATACAAAAACATACTGTAAGGTACATTACACACAGACACACACACACACACACACACACACACACACACACACACACACACACACACACACACACACACAGGCACACACACACACACACACACAGACACACACACACACACACACACACACACACACACACACACACACACACACACACACACACACACACACAGACACACAGACACACACACAGACACACACACACACACACAGACACACACACACACACAGACACACCATGCATGTGTTATTTCAGATGGCATGCAGCATTCCTGCACTACAGCACAGGGACTGCAGCTCAGACATTAATAGTGTTAGTATGCATACCACCCTGGGGTGCACACTACATCACGCACGTGTAGTATCAGTAGGCATGCAGTACACACAATCATGGTAGTTTGCATGCATCACCGTGATACACCATGTGGCCACAAACAGGTTAACAGTACACATGGCTGACGTTACCTTGACATGTAATCCGCTGACATGGGCGGTAACATGTCTACATGTGTGACACAGTGGTGTCCCGCCACATGCACCGCATCATAATGGGCTTCACAGTGTAGTGTTGTGTGTACAGCCTACAGATAGAATGCATGTTTAGCACATATGTATGTGCAGGTGTGGTTAGTGTGACCCATGTACATAGCTATACAGGCACTGTGCCACTGCATGGCAACATGACACATGTATGTTGCTGTGCAATGCATAACATGGACGCATTGCATTGCCATGACTGCAACACAGTCATGCTGTTCCACAGCACGTATATGGTAGACATCGGTGACACCTCCGGTGGCTGCAGACAAGCATTCCGGTTGTCCGGTGTAACACATCAAATGTACAGGTGGTCCACTATGGCTATGATTGCACTATGTGTGGACAATGTGCAACGGGGTCTATCCACATCAGCCGTACTGTGTGGCAACATGCCTGTGGCTATCACCCATGGCCTTGTGTGAATGGGTCTTGGACAATTGTGTGTGATGGGCATCATGTACACATGTCTGTGGTGTCCCATGTGACATAAACCCATACATGTCGGAGGTGTCACAATGCACAGGGCTATGCGGACAACAGTGTGGATGTTTGTTATGTCGGGTGTAGGCATGTGATGGTGAGTCAATATTGCAGACAGAACACCACAAGCTTGGGACATGTCGGGTGACGTGTCACAATGTGTGCACACAATGCAGGGGCATATGTCACATTGGTGACACCTGTGTGCTGCCCAGATCACTGCTCACTGTGTGGTACTCTGTGCGTACCATGGATGTTGTTCCAATGCATACTACATATGCATCCATTGTAGAACACCTCCACCATTGTATGCATAGCTGACTGCACATATCACATTGACAGGTACTGTGGTGTCATGCCAGTGTATGATAACGGTTGTATCTACTGCACACGGGTGGCATGTGTGTGTCTGGTGGTGCGACCTGTATAACGTGACTTGAACAAAACCCAGGTGAGCCTGTTATACCTGGCCACATGGCAAATAACTCTACACTGTAACATGCCTGATACTGACAACAGTCTCACCTGCGACGGACCCCTGTCTGTGCGACACGCCAGAGTTACCTATATAGGGGCGACACAACAGTATAAACATTAGCCATGACTGTATGATAGCCACAGTTCACACTGTGCATGTGACATCATGTACCTGTGTGATAGCATATGGTATGCACACGTTTGCATACACAACGTAGCATACTGTAGTATGCGGCTTGCGTGCCCATATACCTGGCATGTGCTGTTACTTTACATGATGTACAGTGACACCTGCAACTACAGTGGATATTATACTCATATGCAAGACTGACTTACCAGGCAACTCCAGGCTCATTGGTTGGGAGACACCCACCACCACGATGGCGGCTAGTGTTTCAGCATGCTGTTCCTTGGGTGTCCCCATACTGGCCAGGAGCTCCTCTGTGTGTGTGAGTGGGGGCTGGGTTGGTGGCCCACCACCTGTTCCACCTTATTCTCTGGCGATTGCAGTGGCACGCTGTTTCGCATGCCGTATGAGCTCCATGCAGTGTCGGCGTACCTGCTGGTAGGTGCGGTTGTTGCCACCGATGTCATTCACCCTCCTGCGCATATCCTGCCACAGGTCATCCCGCTGCTGCGCTTGCTGTGGTACATGGCTAAACAGCAGTTCATAGTTGTCATGGAGCAATGGTATGATTACTTCATCCTCCTGGTGGCTGAAGGCTGGAAGTCATGAACGTGGCATTATCTGTAAGACATAATGATGGTGACAGGTCACATTCACACTGATGTACTGGCATACCGCTGAACATACATTGCTATGACATGTACAACATCTGCACAGTAATCTCTGAGACGCATCATGACACTGACACTGCTGACATGTTGCTGTCACACCTGTCACACCGTTATGCAGTGGATAGCATATCTCTGTGTCAACTCACACTGTACATACTCCATGTATATTGTAACCTGCTGTGGACATGTGTACCTGCCTGCACCTGTGTTCTTACCAATCTGCACCTGGCCCGATGTGTCCACAGTTCTACTGTTCACCTGGAAACTGTGTATATGTCACATGGCATCACAGACACAGCCGTTATGGACGTCAGCAGTGGCACTGCAGACATACACATGGACACCTGTACATGCATGTGTTTTGCCTTATACATCTACTCAGCACTGTACGGGTGTTGAACATCCTGCCACGGCTCGCCTGTATTGCACATGTGATACACATGGGACAATGTCTAATCATATGACATGTGAAGGGATGTCGAACATAGCATGTGCGCTCGCACATTGTACACCCTGTCACACAGCACTTGTGACACCACAAGGTGCATCAGTGCCACATTACTGATCCGGTCAGTTGATAGTGCATGTGCCATGTGGCCATCGCACCATGTATGACTGTGATGTCACGTGCAGCCTTGATGGACAGGGTTTCATGGTATGGCAGGGTATACCACATAAATGGCACAGGGATGTGTCCAGTCTGTGGAATACCAGTATTGGGAGGGTGGCTGTCCATTCCTTATGTCATTTATATGGGTATATGGACATGTCGCATGTCCATCATCATGGTGTGGACAATGTCCTTCTGCAAGGTAGGCAGCATGCTGCATGGTGGGGGTGTGTATGGTGCATGCTGGTATCGCACACCCATGCATAAACATTACCCCTGACAGTTGCTATGTGCTGTAATATTGTTCAACACAGTGCTGTATATGCCTGCATGGTGATATCCCGTGCACATGGATGGTACCCCGACCTGACATGGGTACCTCATATGTCTACATCCAGTGCCTGCTGTCACCACCATGTTGGCAGGTGCACCGCACAGCACCATCCCTTCCACAGTGACGATGGTGTTGAGCACATCCGAGGTATTCATTTATGGGGATGGGGATGTTCACATAGCGGTGGCAATGCTGGTATCATCCATCAGACCATACACTTATGACACACATCTCACACACACAGCCCATTCAGTATGTTGTTCGCAACACTGACACAGCTATACTGCTAGGCCAGGTCCATTCCCAGCTGTACATACAGATGCATAACATGTCTCTCTGTGGCATGGCCTACAATGACGGTGGGGTTCAACACATACCGTGTTCGACTGTAGCTGGCGCTGATGTTCTGTGCACGTCAACACATTAACCCTGTTCTACTGTAGCCAGCGGTGATGTGCTGAGCACATGTCAGTGCTGCACATTGTGTTGGTGTCTGTCTGTCAACAGGCCACTGGTGGAACACGCAAGGGTATTTGTAATCAAATATACATGCCACCCTGTACAGCTGTACTGCTAACATCTCAGGTGCTAATGTGTCATGGACATGCACACCTTAGACAGAAAGGTGCATTGCCACCCGTACTCATCACCTCTTGTGGGTTGCTATTATCCAACACCCTATTTGTATTGTATTATCAAGCTATGCACCTGTGCAGGACATGTGAGCATGTCATGCACTACTGCGTACCTTTGCACCCATTGCACAACATGTCACACAGGTACACTGGCAGTCATACACTTCACAGCTTGCTGACGATACGACAGGTGTTGTACACACTTAACACATATCCTGTGGGACATGGCCATATGTACAGGCATGTCCAAACGTCATGTACCGGTGCTACCCCTATATGACGGATATGTCGTACATGTGGCAATACAGCAACTGTCACATGTACTCGTGCAATGCCCCCCTACCACCGTACAGCGGTACTGCCTGTGGGAGTTGTGCTTCTGCATCTATGCTGTGCCCATAGCTGTCAGTTGTACATCATTACGTGCAACGTACCTCATTTGGTGTTTTAACAGGTGCATGTTCATCACGGCACCACATTGGAAGGGTCAGTCACACAGTCATTGTTGTACACGGTGTACATGTCAGCCATGGCTTACTAGATGGCAATCATTGTAATTCATTGGGATATCATATTTATACATTGGAGCAGCATATTCCAGCCATCATATACCCTTCCTAGATTACACTGTTAGGCAGCCAGTAGTAGGTGTTCTACGATCTGCACATTAGTCACACAGTACGAGGGCTACTGTTACCCATTCTGGGGACAGGGTGCTGACAGCTGTGGATGGGGGTGATGCTGTCGACAACCATGACTGCACCTGACGGTCACATCTGGATGGGTAACAGTCACAACACACACCGACCATCATGTAGTAACACATCATCTACAACAATGGACATTCCTGCAAGAACAATGTATGCAATATGTCTGTATGACCACTGTAGGTGCCACTGGCGGACCCCAGCATGGCAGCCAACATCAGTGTATATCCCGCAGACTCATGGGTTACACCATTCAGAACACACCAGTCACGGATGACGCTGTTGTGAATCACACTGCAGTTCCACACATCATGTTACACAAGGCATCATGCACTGAGATGTTGCGGATGGGTGAACACCTCTGACACCCAACATACGCACACATGTCACATCACGTGGTACAATATATCTCTCATGCATCATGTTATTGTGACTGCCCTGTGATGGCAATACACAGACTACGTGTACCGGGACATGCAATGGCTCACCGGTGTTATAGCCCTTTGGGTGTGTGTCTAGCCATGGTGTACAGTTGGCAGTGGTCTGGACACGGGGACACTGTACATTGACCTACTGTGCCACTGCAACAGTTGCCTATGCTCCTACTGCTATTGTACATGCATGTGGTATCTGACCGCTATGGCAGTCCAGGTCAAACACGATGCTGTGGCACTCATGACCTGCAGCCATCGGCCTGGGGTGTAGAGCACACATGTACATCATCACATGCTATACTGCCTCTCTGGCAGTTTCACATAACTGTCACCGGTAGGGCTGCAACTGGCAGCCACGGCATGGGGTCATGTGGAACAATGCTTGCATCTTCCACTGTGATGCACACAAGCGGGGCACACAGACTATTGCACCACTCACATATCTCTGCAGTGACTGGGACCTGCCTCCATGCTCTGCGCAGCACACCTGCGATTACGGAATGTACACAGACCGTACCTTCCAGGCCCATACCTGGACCGGAACACCCACGGATGAGGGGTTCACACATCACACAGTGTTTTGCACACATCCTGGATAGTTGTTTAACACAATGCATCATAGGTGCTCCATGTGCAGATAACCATGTTTGTGACCGCTATACACATTGTAACACGCGACAGAGTTGACAGTGTACACCACAGGTTACATACCGTCTGTGTTGTTATAGTGTACATTGGGCCTCAGACAGCTACCACTGCTGTGTGCTGACAGTAACCCACACTTCCCTGGGATAGACACCCATGTACCTAGACATGCTTGAGTCATGCACTCCGCTCAGCTGGGTGAAACAATACACAGCACATACCATACCTACACTACCCTTAGCATGAACACTACCTCCATGTGACTGGTGTGACACACCTGGGTTATCCCCTCTTTGGTGGATTCCACACATATGCTACACGGCCTTGCTAGCCACACCCTGGAAACACGCCCATTACAGCATGCACGGGACATGTGTACTACAACAACTACTATGGATGTCTGCTGACAGCAGTTGTTAACATCATGACACCCAAGCAGATGGACACTGCACATACATATACTGACACATACCACAGTGCGCTGCAGTAGCGTGTACACAATTGCAGGCATCATGCTACTCCACACAGAGACATGGCAGTACTGACCAGTTCACAGATGCCACTGTGGTGGTCATGTTCCATGCACATATGTACAACCACATGTACAGGCTGTTGCACAGTGATGTACATGCACATGTGTGGGGTGCATCACTTTTCAGCCATGGTGGGTCCCCGAGGTCCATCATCACATACTCCAAGGCTAGCTACCTAAACATGACTACCGCACATTGTGGTGTGGGGCCTCAGGCATTGTGGTGGTATGTCAGTATTCTTTGGCAACATCCACATCTGATGTCACATACAAAAGTCACCCAAGCATTGCAGACCGAGCTAATGTTGGCAACGTGCGAGGCAATGGCGTACCTACCGTCACTACACCCTCTCACTCACTACAGGGTCACAATCAATACATGGACATCATAGTGTCCCTGTGGTCACATACACAGTACTGATATGCACACAATATGTCCTGGGACACTGGCCCAATGTCACCTTCCGATGTCCCTGGCTGTAATGTCCCACCAACCTGTTCGGAATATGTCTCCACACCAGGCCACTATATTCACTGCTAGCCTTTTGTCGGACATTGTGGACCTAGACCGCCGCACAGCGGCATTTATCAAACTACACACGGGTGGCACTGCATTGCACGGGTGGGACTATAGTCATACACCCATGACTGGGCCATTCTGCATGGCAATGGCGCACATCCTCAGGAACATGAGTCCCACACACATTGATGGCCTCCAGGCCTTTCCTAGCACCAGTGCTGGGCTTGTGTATGCCACAGCTAGGCACATACACATGCTGGCCACCTGTCAGACAGTTGCATGGGCAGTTGAGGATGGTACAGAGGCCGAAACATCATACGTTGTCCTCACATTGCCTTTCAGCAACATTCCACATTCTGGTATTGACAACATACACATCCACCTGCGCATCATACCCTGTGTCTCCGGATGTTATGCTATGTGGCTCATGGACTGTACACACAGTGGTGCCAGCATACCATAGTACCTACTACATGTCAGGTACATATTGCATTACACAGTCCTCAGTCATAGGGCCACTCATGTTCACTATATGCTTACATACGGAACATGCTGTCACAGAGTACTATCCATGCCTAGATTTCCCACACCTACATACCAAGCGCCATTATTGCTCCACCAGCTCATACCGATACCAACCATATGGGTGTCAGTGTGGCGGATCCTTCATATGCGTATCATGGCATCAGGATGCATGACACATGGTGCATGCACATCACCTTTGCATAACTACATTCACCCACTGACTATCACATGGATAGTGGTCCAGTACATACATATCACATTGTACATGGTTGCAGTACACACACATATGCCACACACAGTCCTGTGGTTACCATATTCCACTGTGGCATGGATATCCTTCTGCAAGGCCACACCTATCTGTACTGTGTGTGATGCTGATACATAGGTAGCCATTGTACCTGTGAACTACACACATCTACACACAGACAAGGGTACAATAACACATTTATGGTGTACCTTCAACAACAGCTACAGCTTTACATGGCACAACAGTGACATGCCTCGATGTTTACTAGGCTCAGACAGTTTACATATGCGGCTGGAATACAGACAACACATCTGTACACATCTGCATACCACATACTCAGGGGTGTCTTCTGCTCTGACACGGCCCATGTCCTCCACATTACTGATGCATATTTATGTTAATTTTATTTTATTTTTATTTTACATTTGTTGACCGGGCTAGTCTAGCTGGATAGATGTCCATTTGCAGTAGAGGCCCGGGGAGGAAAAGCTCCACACACAAAGGAAAGAAGCCCAATAGAACGATGTAGACATCTTTGTAACAAGTGACTATGATAGAGGAATGTCCAAAAAGGACAGGTTACATAGAGACTACAGTAGGCAGTGAAATATACCAATATATATATATATATATATATATATATATATATATATATATATATATATATATATATATATATATATATATATATATATAACTATACTCCTCATACATGCCATCTGCAGTGGGCAGTGTGAACAGAATGCTCCTGGATATGTGCACACACGCCACACTGCATGGGCTGGGCTTCTGTGTTACTTCCATGAACACAACACACACCATGCTGTGGAACATAGGTCCTGTGTACATCCCGCAGGGACACATGGTAGCACTGTTCATGTGATACCTCCCTTGGTGTTTGAGTGACACGTTGTCCTGGTACCACCACAGCAGCGGTACTGTGTAGTGGTGCAGTTGACACCTGCCTCTGCTGTTCACAGGACACTACCATGGAGAGGTGACACTACTGTGTACACTGCCCATGTGCTGACACGTGGACCTGCCAGACTGCATTGTTGCCCACTGTGCACCTGTGCAGCTACTACATGTCCTTTGGGCATGGTTACTTGGTGTCCCTTCCATTTAGACTAGCTATCATGCTACTACTCTGTCCCATACCCACAGGCCATATGTATCCTGTTATTGTGCATTCAATAGGTGATACCTGTGTTATGTATGATAAGCCTGTGATACTGTGTATGATATATGTCATACCTACCTAGACAACTTTACATTATACATATTTCACATACTATCCCCTAATGCAGGGCATACTTGCACGTCGGCCACACCTTACATATGACATCAACGGTATATGCTCATACACATGTGTGCTGTGACAGTATACATACATGTACTATCCCCTGCTATGGCGCTTCCTTGTTGGACATCCACTGCCAGCAACAGTGTGTGGTATGGCATTGTTCTCTTTAATGCCCTCCTGTGGCATCCGTTGTGGTGTCTCCGCTGTGTACATGATGTCCCACTGCTGTACACACGGTGTCTACAAGCGTTGGTATGCTCAGCAGGATATCACTACATAACTACCTTTCACCACTTTCTGGATTACGGACAAGTGTATTTAATTACAACCACCATTCACATACGGTACAGCTTATTAATACAGATCATGTGTTACACAACCTTACATATCGTGTGTTCTACATACCTTGTTGGTGTGTCGTTCCATGTATCGTGTATCGTTTTTCCGTTTCCTTTCGTTTTCGGTAGTACAATGCTGTTTCGGTATGAGCATACAGTTTGAATATGCTGAGAGTCCTCCTTATATATGTCGATACCTGCAACATGTAGATTCATCCCACCAATTGCTGTTCCTCAGTGAGTAATTACGTGCATATCACCTGTGCATCTACTCCATTCGGAAATTATGCGTTGATACAGAGGTATAATTGGAATCTCCACCTGGGCGTTGGCTATTTGCCCTACCTTCATGGAGATGGTCTGTATTGTGTTATGTTATGTGTAACTGCAACTGCTATGCGTAACAAAATGTATATTTTGAAGTCATGTCACCCGTGGATTGTGTGTGACAGGTGTATTTGGTTCGACATGTTGGTGTACCTGTCCTGCCGACGACTGATAACGGGGTATTGCATTCAGAACTGTAACATGGCTGTTGTATTCCTTTATACAACACATGCAAGTATGCATCCGCCTTTAATTGTGTCTCCCACGCGATATGTCGTGGTTGTGCAGATGTCATTGACTGACTGTATGTTTGTGCTGCTATTATGGTTTGTATTCCTTTAATATCTACGATGGGGGATATCAGTGGTTGTACGTGACGGATACGGGTTGTAGGCCTTGCCTCTCTACATGGACAGTATAGTTGTCTGTGTGCTCCATCCCTACTTGGAGAGGTAACAGTTAATAGTCTTTTGTTATGGGAGTGTGGGTTGGGCTGTTGTTAATTGGTTCCGATATCGTCTGCACGTGGCCTTGCTGCATGTATACCCCCGTAACTTCTGTGGTATATCAGCAGCTATGTGTACGTGAGTAATTACATGCATATCACCTGTGAATCTACTCCATTCGGTAATTACGCGTCAATACTGGGGTATAATTGGATTCTCCGCCTGGGCGTTGGATATTTGCCCTACCTTCGTGGAGATGGTCTGTATTGTCTTATGTTATGTGTAACTGCATCTGCTATGCATAGGGACAAGTATATTCTGCATTCAAGTCACCCGTGGATTGTGTGTGACAGGTGTAGTATTTGGTTCGACATGTGGGTGTACCTGTCCTGCCGACGAATGATAATGGAGTATTGCATTCCAAACTGTAACATGGCTATTGTTTGCATTTATACAATGCATGCAATTATGCATCCACCTTTAATTGTGTCTCCCACGCGATATGTTGTGGTTATGCTGATGTCATTGACTGACTGTATGCTTGTGCTGCTATTACGGTTTGTATTCCTTTATTATCTCCAGTGGGGGATATCGGTGGTTGTACGTCACGGATACGGTTTGTGGGCCTTGCATCTCTACATAACCAGTATAGTTGTCTGTGTGCTCCATCCCTACTTGGAGAGTTAACAGTTAATGGTCTTTTGTTATGGGATTGTAGGTTGGGCTGTTGTCATGTGGTGTCGGTATCGCCTGCAGGTGAGCTTGATGCATGTATACCTCCGTAACATCTGTGGCATATCAGCAGTTATGTGTACGTGACAACTATCCCTTGTCAGTCTGTCCCAGATATTTGCAGTCATTGTGGTCCTGTTGTTGGGATAGCCTGTTTGCCAGTGGTTGCCACATATTCAGATGGGAATTGATTGTTTGACACTTGTAGAACACACAGCGGTGTTTACAGGCCAACACGTGGCCACGGTCAGTACTGGTGTAGCACATACATATTTCCACGATACACACCTATTGCTGTGTGGCTATGCCAACGTATCATATTGCATGTAACATATCGGTGTTGTACATGCAGGCATGACTATTACATACGTCCTTTCCATTTCTTAGGGGAATATTCCTGTGCTACCATCTGGGACATATTCACTTTGTATCGTTCTATGTCACGACACACCTAGCCAGGGTGGGGCTGTCACTACTACTGTGGGAGTAGTAGTGAACATATGCCTGGGCTAGTCTACCGTATGCCTACGCCTAATATTCTGCTCTGCCTCTAACTTGGCACCAACATACACATGTTGCAGACACACACACATTACACTCACACAGCGACACACACGGCACCCTCAGCGCACACGTACACATACTACGGCACCCATGGGGACGGTTGCACACAGTACCTACGTGGACCGCGACACCAGCGGCAGTGTCTACCTATCCCTTCATATCATACTATTACACGCGCATGTACTGTTACAGTACTGTGTTCTGGCGGTCTTTCAGCCTCGCAGTTATGCATATCGGTATATTACACGTTCCATGGTTGGCGGTATCCTCTTATTTGGAACCTCCCGGATGTTCAGATTGTCATTGCACTATGTATACTATGTACAGATATCGCGGGATACCTCTCAGTCACCTTATATCCCTCTAATTCCCTGTCTTATCTGTATTATATATGTGTATATGTGTACATATTTATCTATATATATATATATATATATATATATATATATATATATATATATATATATATATATATATATATATATACACATCTTGTGGCGACCGTGGCAGGCACACAGCAATGCCATATGCTGTAGGACTCATGTACTGTTCAGGTGTTGGCATCACATGTTCTGCTGGCTGTTGGGTTTACAGTGTTTGGGGGCTGCCTATGTTGGAGTCACACATAAGGCCACCCATACATTACACTTTACAGGTGGTCATGTTTGTGTGCCGTCCATTTCACTGTGTGTGCAGGTGGGGAGGTGTCAGTCCATGGGCCCTACGCTGTCAGAGTATGTGCTATACGTTCCCTCTTTGCCAAGGCGTAGGCATATTGGGTACACCTCCGTCTGCCTACTGGGGCTGGCACAGTGTGTTCCTGGTCCGGAACCCTCTGTGCCTGGACTGGCCTTGGCAATTGTGGTGGGCTTTGTGGCCCTTCACCATTATGTCCCTGCAGCAGCTGCTTCCGCAGGATCATATTATGTAGCCTGGCACATACTATGAATATGTGGGAACATGTGCCTGGAGAGTACTGCAAGGCTTCACCAGATGTATCCAAGCACCGGAACCGTGATTTCAGCATCCCGAACACAAGCTCTATGATTATTCTAGTTTGTGTGTGTGCCTCATTATGGCGGTCTTGCATGTGTGTGTGTGCATTTCTGATGGGAGTCATCATCCACGGCTCCAGTGCATAGCCAGCATCCCCCACGAGATGGCCTTGTGGGATGTCCCCCCTGACAAATATCTGGTACAGCTGTGAGGCATGCCAGATATGGGAGTCATGGTAACTTCCAGGGCTGCCAGCACACACATCCATGATAATGCCCTGGGCATTGCACACGACCTGGCAATTGATGGAGTGGAATCCCTTGCGGTTTATGTAGCGTCTACCCTGCTCGCCAGGTGGTGACTTGATTTGTATGTGCGTACAGTCTATCGCACCCAGTACCTCCAGGTATTGTGCCACACGGTGGAAGTGGCGCATATTGCTAGCCAACTCCTACTGAGATCTGGGGAAGTATATATGCTCATTGGCATGTGGTAACATGGCATCCAGGAACTGGTGTAGTACCCTGGATGCTGATGCCTGTGAGATGCCCATTATATCTCCAGTTGGCCTTTGAAAGGTACCTGTGGCCAGTATTCGCAAGCTTACACATACCTTTGTGTCCACTGGGATGGGTTCCCCTCTGTTGTTTCTTGTTCTCAGGCGTGGCCGGCACAGCTCCACTATTTGCTGTAACATGTCCCTGTCCACCCTGTAACACTCCACTATCTCCTGGTCATGTAGCCCCTGGTAGGTTACCCTTGGTCTGAACACTCTCCTCCTCCTCCGAGGCCTGCGGTGGTTGTCGGCACCCTCCTCCACAACACCGTCTGTCTCTAACACATGCTGATGGATCACAGCTATGGCAGCGCCCAACATGTACATTTTAAAAGTTCCCCGTGTGTTTACACCTATGGTGCGGCATTTGGGAATACATGGCTGTGTGTTGTGTGCATTCACACTTTATACTATTGTGCTGTGCACACCGATGATGTCATAGGGTGTGTTTGTATGGCCGTATCTAAGGGTTATCTTCTGTGTTTTACCGATGGAACTACAACGGTGTTGCCTTTGGTGTTGCATTACTCTTGCCTGCCATGGATTACCTTTCGACTTTCCTTACTATTTCTGCACGTTGCACCTACCATTTTCTGGCATGCATCCTGCAGAGCACTGTCATTTCTACTTTCATGGACATGGCATATCATGCGTTTTGTGTGCTACTGCCGTTGTGCTGCCTGTCCGCTTTGCTCTGCTGTGTCAGGTCTTCTATCTTTGCAGTCTGCTACCTCCCCTACTTTCTTTGCATTCATATGCCTCCCCTATCCCGTTTTGCAGGTTTCTGCATGCAGAGTTGTCAGCTGCCACCGATTAGCCTTCATGAATTGATTAGTGTTGATTGCTCATTAGTACTCCAATTACACTTCTTCTGCATTTCCTTATATTGTTCACATCACCTTCCTGTTTCCGATATTGTTTGCGGGGTGTGCGTCACATGACTAGGTTCCGGGCACGTTGACATCCTCGTACACATGCACTTTTGCGCACATTGTGTGCTCTCAGCTGAACTATTACCCCACACCCCGGTCCTGCAGCTTTGATTTGTGATGTACAGCCCAGGTTTGCTGTGCTCCAATGTGCTTACTGCTACGGTGGCACACCCCTCTGCAGATGTCATGTATTCCCTCTGAGCCACTCCTCGGTGTATTAGCGCTGTGCCGTTTGGCACAACCTTACTCCGGCGGGGAGTTTGCGATTCAGTATTATCTGCCTCATTTGCATGGCATTGACTACTAATTCACAGTTACCACGCCGAAGACTGCAGTGAGTCCTTGGCAACCCTTGCACCATGGCTGTGGCGTTCCATGCATACCATGGTGTATTATTCTGTAGACCTGATGTCTATTACGATGCTGTTTTATAACATTGTTATATTATTTCATTATGTTGCACCTTCCGCACACATGTCCTGCGGTTCTGATGTGAGTTACTGTGGACATGCCATTTAAGTTGTTATTTACGTCTTGTGCATGTTTTCTCTTGCCATTCTCTGTGTATTTCAACATTGGCATTTGGTAACAGTGTGATACCTGGGTCTGACACTCTTCTGTTACTCCGATGTTATGTTTGGGAAAATGTAAACCGTTTTTTTTTTTGGTTTACATTGCCGTGGGCTTATGCTATGCCTGCACCACTTCATGAATCGCTATATGCCTTCATTTGCATGGTGACACACCGCACATGGGGTGTTTAGCATACCTACGCTGGGGGCTGCGCAGATCCGGTGCACGCCGGTAGTGCACGTGGAATTGGATCATACCTGAATCGCTCGGCGGCCATATTTGGCATTGTAACGCCTACGCTATGCGTGCGCCTGGCGCAAGGTTCATGAATCCCGGGGAATATCTGTTATCTGACTGTTCATATTCCCGTTCACTGTTCTACTGTTCATTTTTTTTCTCCAGTGGTTCATTCTGTAACATCTGCTGAAACTTTACTTTGTTGCCTATGAGTCTGACAAATACTGTGTAGCGTGGAGCAATCAGTACAGTTTAAGGAAACAGTACTGTACAACTATGAGACACTCAGTGAAAGTACCATCACTTTCTTCCCTTCTGGAAACTAGTTTGCTTATACACTAGGGAAAAATGCAGCTTTCACAAATGAATGCTGCACTTTCTGGAGAGGGGTGCCCTTGAATATGAAAAGGGTGATGAAGAAAATAGCCAAGCCTTAAACTTATTACAAAGTGACCAATGAAATATGGCTATATAAAAGTGAGCAGCATTTGTATGCATGTGCATGGTGCACAAGGAAGTACATTTCATTGAAATGTTATTCACAATTACAAATCACATTGACATGCACACCTATGGTGGTCTGGCACCTCATGCAGGCATGGTTCTGTGTGTTATGCTTACTGCTTGCTTGGACAGGCTCTAACTCTCACAAAGCACATAAAAGTTTAAAGAGGGCATTGAAAATCAGTGAGTGAATGGATAAATAAACAAATTAATAACATCAAGTATACATCATTAGCAGGAAAAGGTAACTCTCATCCAATGACCAATTGAAAATTAAAATAAAAATATTAACTGCCACCTTCAGGAAACTTTAAAGTACATGCAAATTCAGCAAAAAAATCAATAAAATTAGTAAGCTATACAGCAGGAAAAACAGTACTACATGACCTTGTCATTAAAACAAGATTAGATTAAAGTACAGAATATACTTACTTGCTTATCCAGTTTTCTGATTCTGACTAAAAATAGATCTAAAGGGATGAAGAAATGATTTTTTTCTTTAATACCTGTAGAAATCTGAAAAGAGTAAGTTGTGAATATAACATGTTTTTAATAAACAATGAAGTGCTTACCCAGCTGGAGAACACAGCAAATATGCTTGCATAAAATGTTGTATAAATTTTACAATATGCGAAGATGTCAGAATATTATAGAGACAAGGAAAAATGTCCCTTAAATAGTTAACAGATATGATACCTTCTACCACAGATAAAACTGAAATACTAAGCACAGTGAACATCTTGACCAACTAATTATCTGTCAGTGTTTCATCATGAATATGAGTGATTAAGCATGGTACATCGTCACCCTAGGAAGATACTGAATAGTTGGTCAGCTCTGAGGCACTGAGGCATGACACCCCAACTACAGCCCATATGACTCAGTCTCGAAGGTTTGAATTGTGGCACCGATTTAGGAACAGCCAGCTGTGAAAGTGATATGTCCAATGCCTGCCCACCCTTTCAGGAGATCGTATGGTGGTACTGGTTCAGCAACATCAGAAAAGGTGACCCATTATTGGGAGGCATTGTTTGAGCCATGAACAGGCATGTGCTTTTCCTTGTGAAGTAATGTAATCGCACTGTAACTACAACTGGCACATGTGGGGAGGTATACATGTATGTCTAGGCTTGTACTACAGAGTGCCACATTGTCTATGCTCACAACAGCCATCAATACTATGAAGAATTGGGGCCAAGAAGATAAATCCCCTGACAACTCTTGCTAAAGGGAATCTGTCAGTTCAAAGGCAATAGAGATTAAGCAGAAAACAAAAAAGCTGCAGCTTTGCAGAAACTTTCTCATGGCATTTAACTTTTTAACCTTGCATTGCTTTACATTTCACTAAAGCATTTCACTAGCCATTGGTCAGATTAGCCATTTTTTCATGAAAGTGTTATTTTCATATTGCATTATATATATTTTAATGTGATTGAGCCAGTGCTCTGGTTTGCTTCATTACCTTAATAATCCTATGTTTATGGCTTTTTGGCCACAGTTTTAATGTTTCACAGTTTTGAGACAGTTGTCACAAAAACTTTATTCTATTTTATTTCCATTTGTTAATCAGGTGGGCAAACTGGTCTTCAGACCCTTTTTATTCATAGACCATGTTCTGAAACCAGTAAACAAACAATTCTCATGCAGTGAAATGCAATATGTACATGCAAGAAAAATTGTATTATAATGTTGTTAATGCCTTGGTTGTATAAGGTAATAACAGTAATATAATGGACTTTGTGAAGTAAGAACAAAAGTAAGAAATTACATACAATTTTATACACTATGCACAAATAAGTAGATCTAAATTGTTCTTCTATAGATCAGTTAATCAACTTAGTCATCAACATCAACTTCCTCTTAATATTTTTCTACATGGGGTCATGGTGTTGTGTCATCTGTCACCACCTCTTTCAAATCAGTGCCACTCTACTATCATAAAGATACTGAAAGTATTTTATTCTCCTTGAAGGCTTTGGCCGAGACGTCAGAGAGCTATTTCAGTTTTAAATAAATTCTGTTGGTGGATATTGTGTTCGTTGTTTGGCCACTCTACTATCATATCTGATTTGCAATGCCTGTCTGTCACAGGTCTTTTATCAAACAATCCATCCATCTTTTGATTCCCTTGCCTTATTCCTGTATCTCCAAAAATTAACTTCACCGAATCATCCTCTGCATTCCTGCACATGTGACTGAACCTCCAAGATATATTCTCTTTCAACGTCTCTTCAGCTGGGGTTACATTCTCTTTTGCTGTGATGTCCCAATTTCTTTGTCTTTCCCAATGTGGACAGCATACCTCTCATCTCAGGCACTTTATCTTCACCACATACAGCTTCCACATTTGCTCTTCCTTCACTGATCATGTGTCTTTTCCACACAGAAGCACTGGTTGCAAAAGAGTTTTGTACACCTCACTGTTCATCTTCCTTGCCATTCTTCTGTCACACACTACCTGACAATCTGTGTCAGCTGGCTACAACATCAGTCATTCCATCTTTGACTTCTTCATTCAGACACCCTTTCTCCTCAACCACCCTTCCAATATACTTGAATACATTAATCCATTGCACAATTTTTCCATCTCAGTCTTCAGTTTCTTCTGATTTGCTCCATTTGCTGACATGATAAATATCTTATCTGTACTCATCTTCATCCCATGTGTCTTCAGCTCTGCACTGCAGTCTCCCGTCTTTTGCTGAACTTCCTGTTCAGAGTTTAGTTGTGATGCAACATCATCTGGATGCAGCAGCTTTGTTGCTCTGTTGCATCTGACCTGTGTCTAATATAATCCATCATCAGTAGGAACAGCAGTGGGCTTAGGGATGAATCCTTCCTGATGTACACCCACTCCCTCAGGAATCCCACTGTGAGTCTGAACAATATACAAACGTGTGTTACTGGATCCTTGTGTGTAGCCGTTATTAATTCTCTTTGTCTTTGGAAGCTGCTTCCAGTCTCATTAGCTCATACTAGTGAACACTAGAAGTTTGAACTTGGAAGTTCCTCTCCTAAAACTGATAACACTTGAGTTACCATCTCTTTTATAATTTCTTTCTTGTTTAATACACAGTCTAGTACCTAGAAGTATAAACCCCTTTATGCCATCTTACTTTAAAAATCTGTAACATCAGGGACAAGACTGGCATTCACTGTAGAGCCTTTTTGTATATTTTGTACATTCTACCATAATTACATACACCCTCTGCTGTATTTACTTTACTAGTCTAAATACATAAGATGGAAGCTTAGCCTGCAAGTCCCACCTCTGTTGTCAGCCTTTAAGTATTAGTTCCCCTCAGACAAAGTACAAACTGCATTATGCTCTCAGATAATGAACTTATTCTCAGTGCTAGTAATTCCACCTGTGAGAGGTGTAAATACCAGATTAATCCAGAGGATTCCCTTTCACCTATATATTTACTGTGTGAGCTTCATATACCTCAAGAACAGCCCTTCACTAATCACACCAAAATGTCTTATGTTGTGACTATAAAAAGTCATTCACAAAGCCTCCTAAAATAAGTAGATTGTCTCAGCAGAAATTGGGTCACTTATCCACATCATCATACCTACTGTAAACATCACCCTGAGCAAACACACTCCAGATCAACCACTCTGAACCACAGCAGCAACAGAAATGGTTTAGCGAAAGGTGACTATTGCCAGGAGCACTGACTTATCACTCTCAAGGCTGGACAAGGAGTTCAAAGGGAGCTGTCTTGTAGGTGACACCATTTATACATTAGAAGAGCTGTAAGGACTCTTGACAAATATGACTACGACATGGTAGTGATACATGCAAGAGGGAATGACATGGGACATAAAACCCTGACAGACAAGCAGAGAGAGACATGACAGACGTCTGCATGACAGTTGCAAATACAGGTTAGACACGGCTCTTAAGAGGAATTCTTCCTTCACCTCAAATGATGCCTTCACATAAAGAAAAGATAATTTGTTTCAATAACTGGCTAAATGTCTGGTATCATTCTAGGAAGATCTATCATATTGCAGCATGAGATCAGATGCTCAACTACCCAGCTTAGTTCAATAATAATTGGTTGCACCTTTAGTTTAAAGTACCTCACATATGGGTAAAGTGCTTTTTTTAGAGAGAGTCCTGTTGATGGATATTCTAAAGTAACTATCATATCAGTCCCAAATCAGACAACATTGGTGTGCCTCTACTCAATGTTAGCAGTATAAACAATAAATTAACTTATCTTTAGGCACTCCTGTATTTGGAAATCATCCATGTCTGTGTAATTACTGAGACTTGGTTTAAGTGGAAATTTTCTCTCTGGATCTCTGATGGAAGTTTTTTTTCCTGCCCCGTCAGTCTTTCGAAGTAAACAGATAGATATAAATATATAAATAAAATGAAAACAGAACATTTCCTTTATACCTTGATTTTGTAATTTTCATTTCTTCAGGCGTAATGGCAACTGTGGTGGAGTCTCGATATTTATTAAGGAATGTATTACCTCCCTGCAGATCCATAATTACCCACAAATTGAGGTCATTAAACTAAAGATCACTCTAGACAGGATTAATTATCAATTAATAGCTTTTTACAGAACACCTTAGAGATGAGAGAACCCATATTTATACAATGAAAGGCATGCCATAGTTCACAGTCTTAACCCTCTGTATTAAACTGCCAGACTTACCCTTTGGGCTTTGATTTCATTGATGATGATGATGGTTATGTATTCTTTATCTTCTGTTTCACCTCTCGAGGATTTGTGTTTTACTGATATTGTTAATGTAAGTAGTCAGCCAAAAACATGTTCATCTCGTAAACAACGATACATCAAACTCCTGAAACTGGATCATCTCACAGTTATAGCCATATCATTCATCGACTCATACCATTAGATATTTGCTGTTGTTGGCCAATAACCTGATGGCATGCCACCTGGTTTGACAAACAAAATTGGAATTTATGGGACAGTTGACCTGTACCCTGCAGCAATACAGAACTCAAGTCTATCAAAGGATCAGATATCACTCCTTCATTAACTAACTATTAGACAGACAAAACAGATATGACTGTTGCATTGTCTAACTATTAAAGAAATAAAACAGATTTCCTGACAGATTTAGGTAAAAGGCTTACTTAGGTACAATTCTAAATGTGCAGACTATTAATTTTCAGATGCGTATAACACAGTATCTCTGTGATATTCCCAAACCATCAGGCAGTCTCCCTAAGGAAATTTCAGTTTCTTACAGATAGGTTCCTGGACTCTGTTACAGTCAGTCTCACAAAAAAACATTCAGTCTTTCCTAGATCTCACAAAAAAAATAAAAAAAAAAAAACATTCAGAGTTCATAGATATAAATCATTCAGATGATACTGCAGAAGTAGATGGAATTGCTTTACTCCCCGCCTAACACACATCATCACAAAAATCTGTCTTAATCGTTATTCTTTTCTGCTGATTTGCAGTTAGATATTCTGTAGCATATGAATTTAGATCAGCAGTTGTTCAAATCTGGCAATGTATGCGTGCCAAACAATATTGACAGATAAGAGTGGCTCCCCCAACAGCTGGCGATATAGCTAATTCTTAGTTGTGTGAACAGTAACATAGCTAAGCATTTTGATCCCTCAAAAGACATTTTAGTGATCATTCAAAACATTGCTTATTATGATCCATGAAGTTAGTCCTCTGTCCTGTGGCAGACGCAGATAATACACACTCCTCTAATATGTTGGGTTTGAATTTGTTAATGCATAGCTGCCAGTCAATAGTAACAGACAGGAGTGGCTTAAACTATCATTTGCAATATATCAAACTGGTGTGGTATCCTTCAAGGCCCCTGAGCCAGTGGAAACCACAACCCAAGCTGCGGAAGCCCTTACAAATGCCTTCTATGAACACCTCCAGGACTGCATGGATCAGGCAATCCCAAATAAAACCAAGACTCTTTCCACAAAGGCTAAACGTCCAGTCTGGTGGACTCCAGCCATTAACAAACTTTACAATAAGAGGAGAAAGCTATTACATGATAGAACAAAATCCATAAAAGGGAAGTCACCCCTGATCATTATTAATAAAAAA
This sequence comes from Protopterus annectens, assembly GCF_019279795.1. Lineage (NCBI taxonomy): Eukaryota > Metazoa > Chordata > Ceratodontiformes > Protopteridae > Protopterus > Protopterus annectens. Next base: position 802,994,157 of record NC_056735.1, read on the forward strand.
ATACGAGCACTCATAAAATCAACTAAGGCCAATTTTGAGAGAAAAATTGCCATGGATTCAAAGGACAATCATAAGGCCTTTTTCAGCTATGTTAGGAACCTGGGTGGAAACTCCCAGATATGCTCAGAATTAGTCCAAAATGATACAAAAATCACTGAACCCACAGACATTGCCAACATACTGGCAGACAGGTTCAGTGCAAATTTCACCCCCCTCTCCCCCCCTAAAGGAGAGATAACTATCCCAGCGGAGTGCAGCCTCCTAGACATCTCAAATGCGCAGGTGAAAGCTGCTCTCGCTAAAGCTAAAAACACAGCATCAATGGGACCGGATGGTGTCCCCGGCTGTGTGCTACATGAGCTAAATGAGGAATTAAACCCGCACATAAGGCAGCTGTTTAATCTCAGCCTTACCACAGGATACATGCCCAAGGAGTGGTGTACGGCAACTGTGGTCCCACTCCACAAAGTCGGTGCCTCTACGGACCCTGGTAATTACCGCCCCATAAGCTTAACAAGTCTAGTCTGCAAAGCTATGGAGAGGATCATAATGGAGCTCATAAACAAAGATATAGGGGACTTGCAGACATTGGACCCGACCCAGTTTGGCTTCGTCAAGAGCAGATCATGCCTTTTGAAATTGGTTGACTTCTTCGAAACAGTCTCCAAGGCCATTGATGAGGGAAACGCAGTCCATACAGCCTACCTTGACCTTGCAAAGGCTTTCGACACAATACCCCACTCGGGTATTGTAGAAAAACTTACCAGCTTAAATGTAAACCCATATGTCATAAGATGGGTTGCAAACTGGCTTAAAGACAGAACCCACAGGGTTAGAGTTGCTGGCGCTATGTCAGACTCCAAGCCGGTCACAAGTGGTGTCCCACAGGGCTCGGTCCTTGGCCCCCTATTGTTCGGCATCTACTTCTCAGAAGTACAGGCCAACATGGGAGGACTTTGTTGACAAAGTTTGCAGACGACTGCAAACTGGCCATAGTGGAAAGTGCATCGGACACGGATATCCTTCAGAAGGGACTCACGGAAACAGATAGCTGGTGCCAGAGCCATGGCCTGAAGTTAAACGCCAAAAATGTATAGTCATACCCTTCGGGAAAAACAAGGTAACCCCAAGCTACCATATAGGTGGCAATCCACTAAGCACAGAAGAGGTTATCAGGGACCTGGGTACCCAGGTTGACAGTGGCCTTTCTTTTGACACTCACATTGCTAAAGTGGTTAGAAAGACCTTCTACATTGCCCACCTGATCATGAAGGGATTCACATCCAGATCTAGTGAGGTCATTGTTCCCCTGTACTCTTCACTTATCAGACCAATGATCGAGTACAATGCCCCATTCGGGATGTATCTCACCCGACATCTGCAGCAATTGGAGAGACCCCAAAAGTTCCTCACCAAAAGGATAAAGGGACTCCAAAATCTGTCATATGCTATCAGAATGAAGAAACTCCAGCTCTATTCAGTCGCATACCATCTGCTCAGAGGTGACATGCGCCTGACATACAAGGCCATGTCCAACCCGGAATTAATGGACATGCTCCATCTCAAAAAATCCAAATCCACCAAAACCACTAGAGCAAGCGACTTAAACCTTAGCACGGATATAATCAGGACGTGCTGGAGGGATAGATTTATCACTCAGGGACTCCCTATGCTGTGGAATAAAATCCCGGTCCATGTGAGGCAAAGCACCTCACTGGCTCTGTTCAAGAGAAATCTTGACCTGTGGATGGGAGATCGTAGGTTTACCCCGGGAATCATCTCTGTGTCACTGCTGCACAGAGGCACAACAAACTAATGGGCACAGTATTTTTTCATATAAGGGGTGGCGTAAGCCACAAAACTTTGGGCTAGGCTTATAAATGCCTTAGGGCAGATAGCCTAGTATAAACCTATGAACCTATGAACCTATAATAGGGCCATCCTTTCTGAGGCCTCCATTTTAAGGGAGACATAACCATTCAAACACACTACTGATATAATGTCTTCAAGTGAGTGCTTCATAACACATCAGATATGCCTCTTTCTGTGGCATCAGTGGTTGATCCACAGTTCTATAATGTGTGACCTTAGGTAAGTGGTCGAATTTGGCAAGGTGTAACTGATAAATATGTCAGAACATGCTTAAAGGCATGATTTGCTTCACCAAAATGAATGCTATTTACTCTGTGGCTTCGTGGAAACATTTATTTATGCCCTTTATTTATTTTGTTCACAATATAGTGATTAAAGGCAATAATAACTTATTCATCAGTTCTTGATAAGTTTAATGTTGCAAGTTGGTCACACAGTGTAACTGGACCTGTGTTATAATGCTCTTCTGTGGTTTTGTGGTCAGTAGCTGATATTAATACATTCAATGCTGTACTTCCTTATAAGCATGCCTACTATAATAATATAGTAGATGCATGCCGTATAGCACAAAGCAATTTAAGTAATTGATATTATGTGATAGTTCTTGTCATTTGTTCCTAACTCTAAAAATTTAACAGAATTAGGCTCTGAAAACTTGACATTGCCAATGTCCATGCAATGGACTTAGAGATCTATGCATGGAGGATATTGTTACAGGTCAGTCTACAGTCATTGTATGTGAAATGTAAATTTGCAACATCCACTTAATAATAGACAATGATGTTTCTCCTGTTTATAATTTGTGTTAGTGTACTGTCAGAGGTATTACTAATGTGCTCAACATGACTCAGTTCAGGGCAAAATTTGATGTACAACATGATACCGTCCTGCATTCAGAGATGAATTTGATATACTTCTGTATTTCTATTTGTATTGTGTAGCAATTGCAGCAAGAAGGAAAGATGTTATATGATTAATTATTCACAGAAATGTATTATAATTAAAATGGCAAATGATACATTCCTATGTAACTGTAGTCATTAAACAATAATGTCGTCATGCAATTTTTTGGGCTTAGTCTTCTATGGGCTACTGATCTATTTGTAGTCTTTCTGTCATACACACATACAACATATTTACAGGGAATTTATTGTCATTCTTACACACACAAACCGGTTATCAAGGGAGTGACTACATATGAGTTTTACCTAGATTTTTGTGCATGCTAGTATATGTCACATGACTATGCCCCTCAATTTGCAACTATGTACATCTCATTTCTGTTATAATTAGACATCTGTAAATACTGATAACTGCACATTCTTCTGTTGATATGCTGGTCAAAGTGACAGTTCTGCATATGTGTCAAGCCCTTCTGTATTGCAGTAAATAAATACATGGCATGTGAGAACCATCACATTTTCTACCATTCACAACATGCAGGTTGTTGTCACAAATGACTGTTTCCTTACTGAATACTATTATTGGAATGATTTTACAGGTGCACATGATTCTTCTTAATAAGTCAGCCTTACATGTGTACATTGCCAATACAACTTCATTATTGTTTCCTTCATAAACACAAGACCAGTTTCCATAATGGTTAAGGATTTAGCCTTTCAAAAACAAGGTACATTTCTGACCTCCAGTCAATACTTGTTTGGAGTTTGCATGTTCTCAGTATGTCTCTGTGGGGATCCTCCCACCTCCAAAAAAAAGCATGCTGAGTGTTTCCATCTTAAACTAACCATTGAATGGAGCTGTGGGGAACTGCAGAGACTCTATATTGTGCCCTATAGGGGAAAGAATTGTTTAAACCAGTGGCTTTAGGCATCTAATGTAGTGCACAGTACCCTCAAGATAGGAGAACATGGATCACAGACTGCACACCATGGCAGGGCCACTTGACATTGTAAAATATGACTCTAGGTGATTCAGTCGTGCTGACTAATGTCACCAAATGGGCATGGGTATTTGCCAGGGATAAGCGGGTTGAAGACCTGACCTACTCTGACCTACACAAAGGATCCATGCTAACAATGGGAGCATAGTGTATGTGCCCCTATTGGCCAAGGTGTGCCTAGCATAAAGCCCTGGGTCAAGCTACTGGCCAGCAAGTGTGCAGTTGCTGAGCCTGGGTTACCTGGGAAAACTCTGTTGAGTGAAAGCCAGATGTAAAGCCAGTCTTCTAAATATGAACTAAGAATTATTACACTTAATGCAGGTTCACTGATAGGACGAAGTTTGGAAGTGGATGACATGGTAAGGAGGAGGCTGGACATCCTGTGTATTCAGGATCCAAGATGGAAGAGCAGTAGAGCAAAGCCACTTGGCTTGTAATCCAGCCTGGACAGGCTAGAAATGGTGCGGGAATTGTGCTGAGAGAGAAGCTTCAGAAGGCAGTGAGGGATGTCATCAGAATTAGTGACAGACTCATGGCAATCACAGACTCTAGTCTAATGATAGGACAGTATTCATAATCTCAGTCTATGCCCATGACAGGGCTGTGATAGTGAAGAGAAGAGTGCATTCAGATAGCAGTCACAGGCCCTATTAGCTGAAGCAGGACAATATGAATTGGTGTTGAAATGGATGACTTGAATGTCATATTCGGACAGAAAGAGCAGAAAATCAGGACTGCATTGGTCCACATGGGTGGGGGAACAGGAATAAAGACGTAGAGCCATTTTAGACTTCTGTCTGGCAAATGGCTTGATGGTAGCAAATGCATGGTTCAAAAAGAGAAACAGTCAAAAGATCACATAAAGAGTGCCCAGCATGCGACTCAGGTAAACTTCCTTCTAGTAAGAAAAGGGCATTGGGGCACAATCAGTGATTGCAAAGTCATTCTCAGTGAAACAGTCAGCCCACAGCATAATCCACTGGTTGTCAAATTCAGCTGCAAGCAGTGGTCAGAGAAGGCTCTGAGACCAACAGCGACCAGACTGAAAACCTTGTAGTTGACTGGAGAGAAAAGTACAACAGTTCAAAGAGATTCTCAGGGTTCTAGCAAGAAAATAAGTGGAGCTGAAGAAGAATGTCAGCACATGAAGCCAGCATGTGTGAGAACTACAGAGCAGATATGTGCCTGAGCCAGGTGGAAATAAGGCACAAAAGGAACGCTAGTGGTGGAATGCAGAAGTCCATGAAGTCATCAAAAGAAAGGAGGAAAAACTGGACGATAGAATGGATGGGCCTGGCTAAGAAGGAATACTGGTTGGCTAACAAAGAAGCCAAACAAGGAATTGCAATAACAAAGAACAGGGCATTGGAGGCACTCTACCAGCTCGTGGAAAGTGACTCAGTAAGTGGAACAATTAAATTATATGAGTTTGCAAGGCAATTAAATTATATGAGTTTGCAATGCAAAGACAGAAAGATAAAGAATATAGTCAGCCACCCTTCATAAGGAATGTTAACAGCTTCAAGTATCTGGGAGGGGTAGTTGAGGAGGTAAGACATCTGAATGAGGAGGTCAAAGACAGAATCAGAGGGGCTGCAGCCAAATGGCACAGAGTGTCAGGTGTCATATATAACAGAAAAATGTTAAAGAAGCTGATGTGTAAGATACACAAAACAGTGGTACGACCAATACTACTATATGGTACATAGACCTGGGCAGTAAAAGCAGTGCAGTTGAGGAAGCTAGAGGTGATGGAAATAAATTGCCTAAGATGGGTGCTAGGATGCACACTGTGGGACAGTCAAAGAAATGAGGACATAAGAGCAGAAGCCGAAATAGCTCCAATTGAAGAAAAGGTCAAAGAGGACAGATTACAGTGGTTTGGGCTCATGTGCAGTAAAACAGAGGACAATCTAGTGAAGAAGATTTGGTTTAGACAGGAAGAAGGTAAGAAGAGACAGGGGCATCCAACAAAGAGGTGGACGGATTGTGTGATAGAAGGCCTACAACAGTCAAACATGAGTGCCAAAGAAGTCAGGCGTTTAGCATTGAATAGAGAGAGATGGCAACAGAATACACATCACCCTGACTACAATTAGAAAATAGGTGTTCAAACATCAGTTCATTTCTAAGTAAATTATTGCCTTTGTTTATTTTGCACTATACATAACAATGCCAATGAAGTGCCATAACTGTGTATTGCCTGCAGAGTATGCAATACTGTCTACTGTAGCTGCTTTCCTTGGTAACAGTTATCTCACCTCTCAACTTTATATATTGTTTACAAAATTCAGTCATTTTATTACACTGTAGTTTTATCCTTCTCATCTTCTTTTGTCAGGATTTAAATTTTTAATCATGTAGACTTGTCCCTGAGTAGCCATTATTACTTCTGTACTGATGAATAATTATAATATGTGGTCTGTATACTAACCTATTAATATATATTTTCACTTTTTTCTTTAAGCCCCAACTGTCTTTTAATTCATGTACTTCAAGCTGCCCTTGCCTTGTATTGTGCTGTTCACCCATGCTGGTTTAATGAGGTTTAGCTTATTTACAATCTGTTGTTTTTACTGTGTGCTCAAGAACACTTGTACCTTGGGCGTGGCCAAGGATGAACACAGGATAGCAGCAGATTTCTTCAGCTCCACCAATTTCATTACACTGACAGGAATTAATTACTTAAAAAATTAATTTTTGAAGTAATTTTCTTTCTAAATATGTTTGTTTTATATAGTTCTTGAACTATATCTAAAAAAGAAAGGAAATTTTAACCATATTCCTGTCAGAAATCACATTGGAAATTTTCCTGTCAGTTTATCAGTCTGAAATGAGTTCCAGTAAGACAAATTCTCAAGACTCCAGCATCAAGAAAGAACTTCAGTCTCTGATAACTATAATCCAGCAACTTACTGCTAAGATGGATAAAATGGATACTAAAATTGATACCTTCATAGAAAAACTACAAAACAAATAGACTTGTTACATATAGACCTGCAACAACAGAAGATCCAGATGACAGGCATAGAAGAAGCTGTGAATGACATGGAAAATAGAATCCAAGAAGAGGAAATCAACATTGAGTTTCTGCTGAAACAAAATACACATTTACAAACAAAGCTGGACGACTTGGAAAATAGATCTAGGCGCAATAACATTAGGATTTTTGGACTGCCAGAAAATATTGAAGGTAACAATATTACTTCTTTTTTAACAACATGGCTCCCTAAAACTTTAGACTTACCAGAAGCATTCTCTTTTGGTATCGAAAGAGCACATAGATCTATAGCTAATACTAACTCTAACAAAAACTATCCTACATCAGTTATAGTTAGATTTCTATCATCTTTTGATAAAGAGATGGTTCTTAAATCTGCTTGGGCTAAAGCTCCTGTTAAGATTAATGAGACAACTGTGTGTTTTGACAATGACTATTCTTCCTTGGTAATAGCTAAAAGAAAAGTTTTTCTGCCACTAATAAGGGAGCTTAAAAAAGCACAGGTTAAAACATACCTTCTGTTTCATGCCAAGCTAAAAATCTTCCTTCCTGATGGTCCTAAAATCTTTGATGACTTAGACTCTGCTTTACTGTTTATCAAAAAAAAATAAGATTTTGGATAAAATAGAGGAAATGGAATGGGCTAGTCCTTCATTAAAGAGACTGGCAACTGAAACTTTGTGGAAGACTTCAGATATTATTCAACACACCTGTACCTCAAAGTGTTAAAAAGGTTAAGCTTCCCTTGTTATGGTCTATTCTAGCAGTGGCTAGGAAAATAATAACCAGAAATTGGATTTCAGATACACCTCCTTCGTTCAATGAATTTAAAAGTGTTATGAATATAGTGTGCCATATGGAAATAAACACAATTAGGTCAAGAACAACTAGAAAACCATCTTATTATATTGTATGGGATAATTTACAAAATTTGTTAAAAAAATCCTAATTTCAATAGCATGGTATTTTAGTTTATTAAATTGATCTGATTGTAGTGGATGTCTTTGTAAATACTTTAGTTGTTTTGTTGAATGTTATAATCATATCTATTTTTAATTACTTGTATAAAATTGTTATGATATTTCTCTTGTATGTTAAAACAATAAACCTGTTTTGAAAAAAAAAAAGAACACTTGTACCTCAACATGGCTGCTAGCAGGTGTTCTGGCCAAAAAAGGTGCTGTTCAATGTGTGCTCAGTGTGAATGATTGTTTGGTTGCTGCTCCTTGTACAAAGAGCAAATGAGCATGCTTAGCTCAGTGTGTGTATAGGCTTGTTAATGAGTACCTAGAAATATGCACAATAATAATAAATAAAATGGAACAGATTTTCAAACTTTAAAAAATGTTACAAAGTATTTCCAAATTTACAGTCTTAATAATTAATAAGATTCATTCCCATCTGTCAATGTTTTTGGAAGGTAAATACCATTCTAAATTAAGGCTTCAAGCAAAGTTTGAAATCTATATCCTCCAAATCCAATTTCCTTTCATTATACCGCAAAAAGGCATCTACACAGAATTGTAGCTTGGTTATCTGGTGCCCTGTGCAGTTCTTTGAACTGGAACGCCCCTCAACTCAAAGTTGAAGATCAAAAAAAGTGGAAGCTTTAGCAAACCACTTCCTACAAATATAACAAACAGATTGCTAAAGTTAAATTATCACACAGCTGTGACCACAAAAGCACTATTAATATTTACTTCTAACTAACAGTAGTGGACTCTTTTACCATCAGCACTGCCATCACCTTGCATTCGGGGCATCTACCCCTTCACTTCACCCAAGTTTTGTTGCTGTATCAGCAGGATCTTGCTTCACCCTCCCCTGTTTCTTAATACAGTTCATGTATTAACCTACCACCCACTCCTTGTGTATGTTCGAGGGAAGCCATTTGTTGGCAAAGTTAATATATGGAATTTTCTTACATACACTAGCTTTTCCTTGGTATGCCTTACTCATCAGATGAAGAACAATGTCTGAATTCCATCTTCTTCTCATTACTTTATTCAAAGCTGTCATCACATTAAACACTCTAGATTTTCCATTTGTTGCAGCGTGCATTTGCTTCTAACAGCCCCACAGAATCAAAGGTGCTGGTAGCATTCCTCTTCAAAACATCTTTCTGACATTCCCAGCATTTAACATTGTTAGTAACGAACACTAGGTATAATCTATACATGCCACAAACATATTTCTGCAAATATTTCTATAAAACATATTCTAAATCTCCTTGAATTACTAACCTACATGGGTAATTATCAAATGCAATACCATGTAGAGGGATCAGTCTTAATATATTACAATTCTTGCCTCAACTGTAATAATTCACTCTGTCTATCTGCCTTTGCCTTTTCCATGGCCTTATAGGCCCCACTATCCTGTATTTTCACAGGGATACTTCCCTTATTGTCTCTAGCAGTATGTTGTTGTTTTTCAGTAAGTCAATAACTATTTAAGATGTTGGGGACCTGCTTCACTGTGTCCCAAAATATGGAGACTGAATGGTCGAAAGATCAGACGTGTATATACTAAATCCAAGATCCGTTTCTCAGAATGCTCCTTTTGCTCCAAAGTACAGTGATCTCAGAGGTGGTATATATAACTTTGGGATGTTTGAAGGGCTTACCCCCCCCCCCCCAAATGGGGTGGTAGAGGGCAGGGCTTGCTCCCCTGCAAGAAGAAGTTTAAAAGAAAACAGTGATTTTCAAAATTCACTCTTCTGGATTTTCTCTCTCTTTTTTTTTTTTTTTTTTCAACTTGAATAGGGAGCCAAATTATTCCCAGTCTTTACTATTATCCCATATTCCAACCTCAATATGCCATATTACACTTCTTAATGAAAATGCAAGTGCTTTGTGAACAACCTTCATAACTCCAGTCACAAATCATCTCAAACAACTCAGCCAATAGCAATAGTTGTAGTTAAAAAAGCAGTTTTGCAGAGCGAAGATATCCTGCACTACTAGCATGTTACTTGCCTTTGTCAGATGGCAATAATGTCTACATGCATAATGTTGACAATAAATGATCGATATTATGCACATTGACACTTTCCTGTGCATGCACTGAGAATGAACCTTGGTGCAGGCAAAAACATTTACCCCCAATCCTCCCATTTGGGGGGTTGTGCCGCCCACACACCCCTTTGTAATTATATATGCTAACTACAAGATCACATAATTCTCAAGGAATGGGCAAATTTCCAATCCTGAGAACTGTCCAACCTGCTATATTTGTCAACAGGTTTCGACCATCTGTTTAGTTGACCAAATTGTGTCTAAACAGAAGTTGATCAAAGCACCATTCAACAAAAGCAGCGAGACACATATATGGATATATATATATATATATATATATGTAAAATTCACCACACCATAGATCCAGCACAAAGAACTGAAATAAATAGCTAAATAGCTATGATAAATAACGTGAAGCCAGGAAGACCAGGAAGATCAGGGAAGCTGCGTGCATCAAGTTTAATGGCTGACAAGCATAGCCTCTTCTCAAGCAAACCAGGTTTCACCTAATAGCGTCATCAGTGCATGTAAAAGAAGGAAGCCTCCCTCTTGACTTACACTTAAAGCAACAGTACCAAATATGTTAAATTAAATGCCTAACTTCCAACTCATCATAATTAAATAAACCCTACTAATAAACAAACATTTTACATACAATATCTAAAACTCAAACTATTCACCATCACTATAAATATCTTTTCAAGGTACATATAATCTGTGTATAGCTATCCCCTATACCGATGGATACTAACCTATGTATGGACAGTGTAAATGTTATTTGAAATTTTAGTATTCTTTATCTAGATTACCCATGGTCATTCAACCCTGGTTTAAACAAAGGTCCCATGTTAACTATCCATTGCCGTTCTTTATTCATAAGAATTTTATGTTTTTGCATTACTGACAAGTTATCACCAACCACTTTGTCAATTCCCAAAAAAACATAATGTGCTGTTGGATGTACCAAAACATGTTTAAATAATGCACTTCTGTGTCTCTTACAGTTGATATCACTAATGTGTAGAGTTATACGTTGTTTAAAACTAAGAGATGTCTGTCCTATATAAAAGGAACCACACTGGCATACAGCTTGCCAATGTCTGCTGGCTCGTTTCTATTGGATTGATATTTAAAGCTGACAAAAACAGTTTTCTAGAACAACTCAGGAAATAAATACTTATGAGGTTGCATAAATCATGCCTTGATATACTGTATGTGTCTCTATTACCCAAAATAATAGCCACATCCTACACTCTCCTCTGGTGTTCCACTTGGATTAAAGTGAAAGAACAAATAGCCACAAATATATTTTTCAAGCTGCTGCTGCTATCATATTTATCTATATCATGCCTGCTCCCCCCATCCCCAAAGGATGCAGCCATATTCTGTGTGCACTTCTGATGTCAGACTGGGACAAAAGTGAACATAGAGAATGCCACAATGGCATATTTCAACTTGACACTGTAAGAGTGTGATGAAAGGAATACACAGCATGCCTCCCTTCCACTATCCCTAAAAGATAAACACCTGCATATATGTCATTGTAAAGTAAAAAAAATGAAACACAGAAATGCAGTCTGGCAGTAAAATGTCTCTAGGCAAGCTTCACTGAACCTCTGTGAAAACCTATGAGATCACATCATGAAGAAAGTTAATGTCCATACTGTCCCCATTCCCCACATGCACACTTCTGTGTACACCTATGAGCATAGTTGGTTTTAAACTGAGACCCTAGGACAGACATTTGAAGATAGGGCTCCTCCACTAAGTCTGTGTCAGCTGGGGATGTGTGGATCAGCAGACCTCTAGAATGTCTTATCTACTTGCTTTATGACACAGTTTTTTTCTTTATTTACTTGTTAACATTTTTTTAATGCAATTCAAAAGAGTTATGTATGTGCCACCAAAATTGTGCATATCCACAGATAAAACTGGTGGTGTTCAAACAAACATACAGTATACATAGACACACACATAGACACACGCACACACACACACACACACACACACACACACACACACACACACACACACACACACACACACACACACACACATATACACACATCACTTCAGTTACAACCACTTGAATACTATATGAACTTTAGATATTTAACCAAATAGAGTCACTGAAACCAAAGTCCCGTTCTTTAAACAATTAAAAGTTTTGTTGAAATGCTTTTCGTCCCTGCAAATGGTAGGACTTCATCAGCCCTGCAAATTGTAGGACTTCATCAGGGATGAAAAGCATTTCAATAAAAACGTTTAATTGCTTAAAGAATGGGACTTGGTTTGGTTTCAGTGCCTCTATTTGGTTACTAGTAGTTGGTCTTATTTTCTCCTGTTTGTCAACTTTAGATATTTGTTTGAATGAATAAATGTGTAAATAATGACCTCAAAAATGTACTTGAGAGTTGCTGGAGCCATGTCAGACTCGAAACCGGTCACAAGTGGCATCCCACAGGGTTCTGTCCTGGGACCACTCTTGTTCGGTATATACTTTTCTGAGGTACAGGCAAACGCGGGAGGACTATGGCTCACCAAGTTTGCAGACGACTGCAAACTGAGTGCCATAATCAACTCTCCAGCTGACACAAACATCCTTCAAAAAGGTCTCACAGAGACAGATAACTGGTGCCAGCGCCATGGTTTAAAGCTAAATGCCAAAAGATGAATAGTCATACCCTTTGGCAAAAACAATGTGCTCACAAATTACCACATAGGCAGAAACCCATTAAGTACAGAGAAAGTTATTAGGGACCTGGGGACCCAAGTTGATAGCAACTGAAAACCACATTGTCAAAGTGGTTAGAAAGAACTTCTACATAGCCACCTGATCACGAAGGGTTTCACATCTAGATCAAGAGAGGTAATCGTGCCCCTTTATTCATCCCTCATCAGGCCCATCATAGAATACAATTCCCCTTTTGGGAAGTACCTTACCCGACACCTGCAGCAATTAGAAAGACCCCAAAAGTATCTCACCAAGAGGATCAAGGGTCTCAAACAGATGCTGCTCGGTTAAAAAAACTCCAGTTCTACTCAGTTGCATACCACCTACTTCGAGGCGATCTATGCCTGACATACAAAGCTATGTCAAATCCAGAATTAATGGACATGCTCCACCTCAGTAAATCTAAATCCCTTAGAGACACACGCTCGAGGGACTTGAACCTCAGCACAGAAATAAATAGAACTTGCTGGAGGGACAGGTTAATAACCCAGAGGCTCCCTTCACTCTGGAATAGAATTCCAGTTCATGTGAAGCAGAGCACCTCACTGAATCTCTTCAAGAAGAATCTCGATAGGTGGATGGGGGATCATAGGTTTGTCCCAGGGATTACTCCCGTGTCACTATTAGACAGAGGCACAGTAAACTAAACCTTAAAAAGGGCACAGTATACTCAAATCAAGGGGTGGCGTAAGCCATACAGAATCGGGCTAGGCTTATAATTGCCTCAGGGCAGATAGCCCAGTATGAACCTATGAACCTATAATGGCAAGTCAACTTCTCACATTCATTTGTAGTGAAGCAACCTGCCTGACCAAAATGCAATGACCTGTAAACGAACATAAAATCAGCAATCCCCCCTGCTTCACTAGCCACTCTGTTGACTGTCTCATCAGTTTCATCCATTCTGTTTTAATACAGTTCTCCTTCTACATTTGAAATTGAAACACAATGCCATTAAAAGAATGAAGTGGACATCATATCATTAAAGAAAAGAAGCCTGCGGCATGCAAGATTAGTACTCTGAAACTGAACGTAAGCCATTTACTTTTTTAGGAAATTACTGAGCAGAAGCTACAGACATAAAAGAATGTGTGACCCCTGCAAGAAATGTTTTGAAGCAACACCTTATGGTGTTTCGCCTTGTTGAACTCTTAACCTAATGTGTGATGATTCTCCATGCAAGTGAGGCAAAAAGATCATGCAACACCAGAGCTCTGTACTGCAGCTAGTGAAGGAGGGCACTAAGCATTTTAAATGCATAATTTATTAATACCAGATCAATTCTCAGAAAACAAAGTGGAACACAGACAGATCATTTCTAATCAGACAAGAAGAACGTTTGTTAGAATCAGCAGCAGAATTGTCACAGTGTGGGTTTTACAAAATTACTTGTGTTTTGTTTTACTTGATGACATGAAGTATTGCCTGAAGTCCAGAATGCCAGATAATCTCTTATTTTTTTTAATGCCTGTATGATTCTGAGTTAATATCTGCACAGGTTGCTAAATGACGTTCTATCAGAAGCAATGGAAAAGAGTGGAGAAGGTACCACCCCGTTACACAGTAGCAAAGATAACAGCATACAAAGGTTTACATGTGACTCTGCAAAATGCAGCAAAGCAAATTACTGCCAAACTTCTGAGTCATCAAAGTAAGGGTAAGACCAAAGCAAAATGAGATAAAAACAGTTTTTTATTAAGCCCTTGTCCTCTTAATTGACTTTATAACTTCAAACAAAAAAACTTGCCTTCCTGCCATCTCACTTAATAGGACAGACTACAGACAGGACTTATTTTGCAGCAGACTAAGTACTTATCTACAGCAATGCAAAAAACAAAAAACAAAACAAACAAAAAAAAAAAACATGCGCTTGCACCCTATTTTAGAAAAAAACTACATATCTGCATAAACTATTTGCTTGTCGACACCCATGCCGTGGCAAATAATCAGGGGCATTTTGTGAAGTCAAACAGTTGACGGGAATTCAAAAAAGTAGTTAACTTTCTTGAAAAATGGCACATACGCCTGCCTCTTACCAGAAGCTACCTCAATGCCATTCTGTTGACTTGTCTTCCTCTGCTCAACAAGTTGTCTAACATTAGACGGGAATGGCTGGAAAACAAAGGACTGCAGTTTTGTAAAATCTACAGTAGGTTCATAGGTAGGTACTAGACTATTGGCCCTAGGGCCTATATAAGCCTAGCCAAATGGTACCCTGGCTTTTGCAACCCAAGAAAATTATTTTCCTGTGCCCCTGTCAAGCAGAGCCACAGAAGTGATCCCTGGGGGTGAATTTCCTATCTTCCATCCAATCATCGAGATTTTTCTTGAAGAGTGCTAATGCGGAGCTTTGTTTGATATAGATAGGCAGTTTGTTCCAGAGTATGGGAAGTCCCTGAGATAGGAATCTAACCCTCTAGCATGTTCTGTTTATTGTGGTGACAAGGTTTAGGTCCCTAGAGCGTGTAGCTCAGAGGGATTGGGATTTCTTTACGTGGAGCATGTCCAACAGCTCTGGGTTTGACATAGCTTTGTATGTTAAGCAGAGATCGCCTCTGAGTAGGTGATATGTGATGAAGTAAAGCTGGAGTTCTCGGGGTCCATGGTGGCTATCCCTTTGTGGAGTGGGATAACTGTTGCTGTGTGCCATTCAGTGGGCACAAAGCCTGAGGTGAGGCTATGATTGAACACGATACTTAGGTGGGGTGCCAGTTTGTTCTGTCGTTCATGTAGAATGCAGCCAAGGATGTTGTCAGGTCCCATGGATGCTGTGTTCTTGGCTTTGGAAAGTGTGTTTTTACCTGTGCAATAGTTTCTAACTCCTGACTTGTCTGATTCCTGACTGAAAGTGATGGATGTGAGGATCAGCAGAAAGGAGCTGATCTTCACAGTCCAATTACATTTCAAGAGCAACGCTGAAGATTTTTATTAAAGAGGAAAACTAAAGCTAGACTATACTGCCAAAAGTGATATAGTTGATAGCTACGTACTAATGGAGGAGCTTTAGCTCCCCCTAACTCCAGCGGTAAATCTGCAACTGGGTTTGCCTCCCTGCAAAAACATAAAAAAAGTAGATTTTTTTTTGCTGTTCGACTTTTCGAAACTCGATCACATGGTCTCTTTGAAATTTGTTTTGATTTTCCAAAAACTCGATCATCTGATAGGTATCCATATATATCTATTTATATACATCACACGCACACGCACACGCACACACACACACACACACACACATACACACACACACACACACACACACACACACACACACACACACACACACTGAGATTGCTTATCTCGGGAAAAAAATAAACCCCAAGAATATGAGGATCTCAGTTTTTGAATAATAATTCTGTTGCCTGCGTTTTAGTAATCACACATAACAGTGTCATTTACTAGTACACTGAGCTCAAGTCTAACACCTGCCTTGTACTGTATATTTATTCAAAATTTGTGTCCATACCTGCCTGAATATCAAAGTTAACCCCGGATAATTAATGTTTCTTCCATTAATCCTTAGCCTGGTACTCCAACTTAATATACATTATTAATAATACATTCAGACAATGTTTGAACTTTTATTCATTGAATACTGATTTTAGTTCCAGCAGTAGTTGCTATATCACAAAAGGTTTTTTTTTCTTCTTTCTCTCGCAGTGTAACTATCACAAACTTAACTTGATTGTCACTTGTCATTGATGTCAGCTGCTTCTATATAACCTTATATGGCTGCCCCATCAATAGATACAACATTTTTACTTGAGCAGCCACACAATATGGTATGATCAGACCTTCTACTCCTTGTTTTGTTTTCTTGCAAGGCACTTTAGATTTTCTAACATCCAGTATAAAACCCATCATCATATTCTTAATATTTCTCAAAAATATGATTGGGACACTCACTGGAAAAGCCTAATAGTCATACAATAAAAGTGGCATCAGCACAAAAAAAAATGAAGTGACTGTACTCTGAGCCAATTACAAACCCAGATGTTTCCTCATCCTAAAATCATATTTTTACTTTATTCTCAGCCTCTTCATGCATTTTGTTTACTTAAGCCCACAAATGCAACACCTATCCATACTCTGAAGTACTTCATATGAAGAAATTCCTTTAAACAGTCCTATTGACTCCTATGTCTATTAAAAGGTACATAATTCACTAGTTCAGCTCTTTCCTTAGTTAGCCAGGCAATTTAATAAAAACATCCAGACCTTTATACAAAGCTCACATGTCTTCTTCTTCTTCTTTCGGCTGCTCCCATCAGGGGTCGCCACAGCAGATCAACTGTTTCCATTTCTTCCTGTCCTCTGCATCTTGCTCTGTCACACCAACCACCTGCATGTCCTCTCTCACCACATCCATAAACCTTATCTTAGGCCTTCTTCTTTTCCTGTTACCTGGCAGCTTCATCCTTAGCATCTTTTCCCAAATATACTCTGCATCCCTCCTCAGCACATGTCCAAACCAACGTAATCTTGCCTTTCTGGCTTTGTCTCCAAACCTTCTAACCTGGGCTGACCCTCTAATATACTTATTCCTAATCCTGTCCATCCTCATCACACCCAGTGCAAATCTTAACATCTTCAACTCTGCCATGTCAAGCTCTCACTCCTGCCTTTTTGTAAATGCCACTGTCTCCAACCCATATAACATAGCTGGTCTCACTACCCTCTTGTAGACCTTCCCTTTCACTCTTACTGGTACTCGTTTGTCACAAATCACTCCTGACACCCTTCTCCACCCACTCCATCCTGCCTGTACTCTCTTCTTCACCTCTCATCCACACTCACCATTACTCTGAACTGTTGATCCCAACTATTTAAACTCATCCACCTTTGCCACCTCTACTCCCTGCATTCTCACCATTTCTCTATCCTCCCTCTCATTCACACACATATATTCTGTCTTAGTCCTGCTGACCTTCATTCCTCTTCTCTCTAGTGCATATCTCCACCTCTCCAGGGTCTCCTCCACCTGTTCCCTTGTCTCACTACAGATCACAATGTCATCTGCAAACATAGTCCATGGGGACTCCTGTCTGATCTCGTCTGTCAACCTGTCCATCACCATTGCAAGTAAGAAAGGGCTCAGAGCTGAAACTTGATGTAATCCCACCTCCACCTTAAATGTACCCATCACTCCCACCGCAGACCTCACTGCTGTCACACTACCCTCGTACATATCCTGTACCACTCTTACATACTTCTCTGACACTCCCGACTTCCTCATACAATACCATAAGTCCTCTCAAGTTAACATGTGATCTGTTTAAATATATCAAACCATTATCACCAAAGTGGGAAATATTGATTTCGTCATTCTCCTCCTTTAGTTATGTACCAAGAATGGACAAAAAAAAAAAAAGAAAAACAAGACTTCAAATGGGATACAAGCAAATCTGATGCAGAACTGGCAGTATATGGCTTATCTACCCTTCTTGTCCAGAGAAATAAGGCAACTTCTACTGTTTATTTTTAAAAAATTGCTTTATTTAGTCTTCATAGATGGATGTGTGTTACAGTCAAATCTTAATGGTTTTACAGTGGTTTCTGCCATGGTTATAAGGGCTTTGAGATGGGAGGGGTCAGAATAGCCATATGTATTAATTGGTGGAGGTAAAACACACTTAATTTGAATATGTCAAAATGAGGAAGTGGGGGGTGTTTTAATTGGTGGAGGTAAAGCATACCTAATTCAAATATTACCAAATGCCCACCAACTGGGTGGAGTATCTACATTGGCAAATCCTCTCCTCTCCTTTTATAGTGCTTATGTTATATAACAATGTCAGTTAACCATATTCAAGATAAGTCCACCAACAGACTGTTCAAGCAAGATAATTACTTGTTTAAACAGAACCATGTGTTACTGTTTTAACTGAACAAACTGTTCTGCTTGAGATACCAACAATTCCCTAACATTTTAACATTTTAAAAATGCTTTCACCATATGGATTCTTCAGATTCATCCGAGAAATCAATATAGCAATGTCAGTGCTTAGGTGTTCACCTTCTTAATCAGACATTTTTGTAGATTTCCAGACTAATTCATCTTGTTTTCAATAAAACAGACTGATTAAACGTTCTTAATATTAAAACAGTTTTGATTGAAATGCAAGTATTGAGTCCAGGTGGTTTGCCAGCATTTAGTTTGATGATCCAGTGGCAGTCCATCTTCTCTAAGGTAGTGCTATGTTGCCTTCAAGAGGATCCATCTCTAGTTTATCCAGTACTTGAAAGGTGAATCTTTCATGCCCAGGGTTTTCCAGGTGGTGATTTGCCAGTGGATTTTTTAGCACTTTAAGTCTTAAGTCTGATAAATGGTAGGTCGTTCTGACCTTTAGTTTAATAGTTTTGTTCACATATTAACTCTGCAACAGAAACATTGGGCACTGTGTATGACAAACTGATTGTTACTATCAAACCCTTGTGACTCTTGCTGGAGTTGGGGCAATACAAATGATCAGAGTTACTCAGACATTAGCAAAAGGTGCATTAGGGTGGTCCACATGGTCACAATATTTTCTTCCTTGATTTAGCCTTTGCTCTTAACTCAGTCTTTCACATTCATTGCTCTTCTAAATACAAAAGAAGGCCCAGGTTCAAATATTTTTCTAGTTTGACCAGAAGTGGTGGGTTCGTTTTCTTGTTTCAGTCAAATATTTTTCTAGCAATTTGTTCTCAAAAATGATGATCCAAGAGGTCCAGATGGAATGCTGACAGGGTAGCAGCAGTTTTGCTAAGCTCTCATATTTTGTTTATTTTCTGATAGGAAATTGCATTTGTAAGTTATCCTACTTGAGATTTTTAACTAAGATTCAATACTTTGAATGGTCCAGAAGGATAAAATAAAAAAATATTCAAATATTCCAATATTTTACTGTCAAACTTTTCCTTATACAAATCCTACATATACAAAACGAGTCACACAAAAATAAGTTCTCAAGACTCACTCTTGAAGAAGAAATTTCAGATGGTCTTGACTAATATCCAGGAATCTTCATTGAAAATGGACAAAAGGGACAATAAGTTAGACAGCTTTAAATTTTTGTTTTTCTTTTTGCTTTTCCTGGTTAGGGGTCGTCACAGCATAACACCGATCTGATAATGATTGGCAGTAGATTTTTATGGTGCCGAGGTGCCAGCTCGATGCCCAACCTTCAACAAAGGCACGCCCATTCACGCATGTCTTTCGAATGCTACTCGACTGCTGGGAGGACATGCAGACTCCACACAGAAGGTGCTCCAGCTGAGAATCGAGCAGGAGAACATCAAATGCTTAAAACAAATGGAGGAAATATGACCCCAGGATTCAATAAACTCCATGTAGGAATACTGTTATTCTACATGGAGTGAATGGTGTTCACATCCACATAGCCTTCTCAACAGAGCACCATTCACATTAATGAAGGCATTACTGAGAATGGATTTTCAGACATGAACACCGAATGAGTGCAGGGGGCATGTTGCAGTAATGTCCACAGATCCAACATGCCCCCTGCACTCTCAAAGTGTCTTACAACACTATTTAAATGCTTTCTGTGTCCAATGACACTGAAAGCAACTAATAAAACAGTAAAACAGTGTCCGTGGACACTGAAATAGTTATTAAGACATGAAATAAATGCAGGGTGTGTGTATGACAGATACTATTGCACACCCCTGCATTTTGAAAGTGGTATACGGCACTTTACAATGTGTTCAGTGTCCGCAGACACAGAAAGCTGGAGTGTGAATGGAAAGCAATGCAGGGGGTATGTGACAGAAACTGCAACACACCCCCTGCATTGTCAAAGTGCCGTACAGCACTTTAAAGTACAAGTGTGTTCTCAGACACAGCCATACCTGTAAACCTCTCAGTGCCCAAACTCCAGACAAAGGGCAACCAATTGGGAATACAAAGGTCCAAAAATAGGGATATATTTAAAGTACAGCTCTCATAAACTTAGAAAGTTGATAGAGGTACAGGGATTGTATTAACATACATTTTCTGAATGATTGGAAGTCTGAAACTCAAATATATATATATATACCATTATTTAGTGACTTCAATCCTGATATTGCTCATACAGACTTAGACAGTTGATAGAATGACAGGTAGTGCATTACCAAATATGAATCTGCATTAGTATTAATATATGTAATTAAAGTGGTTGTATTACTTTTTTCCCCTTATAAGTGAAGTTTAAGCGTAGCTGAGTGGGTTTGCACGTTGTAGCACTGTGCTTAGCATTGCTTAAACATCTCATAGGAGCTGAATACAAATGTATAGCTAAAATCCTCGACAGTGAGATAGCATAGTGGTTAAAGGTCTGACGTTGCATGCAGCAGTTCACGGTTTGAGTACCAAGACAGGGAAAGAATTGTTAAAATTATTTTTATTTTTTTAAATGATGTATTAATTGATATTTGTTAACCAAGGTAGTGTAGCTAGTCCAAAACTGAAGTGTCAGTGTGGATAAAACATGTGAAATCACCCATGCAAACACAAGTGTCCCATAAAGTATAGTCACACCCAGGTAATGTAATGAAAGCACATAGGGGGACGTCATGTAAAGTAAATCATATACACTTAATAATATGTCAGTAATGATTCATGAATTTGCAATTCTGAAATTTTTGAAAATTAAGCAATGCTTAACAGTGCTGAGCACTGCTTAGCTAATTTGAGCATTGCTTAGAGGTTAATTCTAAGCACTGCTCAAGATTTACCCCTTTAAGCACTGCTCAACTCAGCTTAGCAGATTTGTGCACGACTGAGCTGTGCTCAACATTTTCAAAATGGTCAAATGATGTAAAAGGGTGGGAATATGGCTTTATTTCAACTGTACAGGTGGGAATACAGCCAGAACCTGTTGTAGTTTGATTTGTGCAGGAACTATGTCTTGCGTTGGAGAGGGAGTGTGCTTTTGGGGGCAGTGTTGGGACATTTTGGAGTCCAGGGTCATGGCTTGGCTCCTTGTTGAACACCATAACAACAGCCTGGTGCAGGGCCAGTACCAGGGCTCACAGTACAAAGAGGGCACGTGACCTCACCAGTGCCACTGAATTCCCCCGAACTGGTGAGCAAGTACGGCATCATTATGCTGACATAAAGTGCAAAAAGGGGGCATTCTTGGCCCAATGTTTCCAAGATGCTCGGGATGACAATGCCCCAGTAGTTTGTAAGTATCTCATCCACAGCTGTACCAAAGTCTAGCCTGAGTATGTGATAGACAGGTATGCATAATGTTTGTTTTTTTCCTGTACAGCTGCAGTGGGGAGGGCTAGCAATGTGGAGGCCCCATGCGGACAGACTGTCAGGGCTCCACTGAGAGGCTGGTGAGTACTGATCTATCCTGCAGTATATAGTGCAACAAATAAGAAGGAGTACATTGTTTACTGGCAGTAGGTATAGTGTGTTATGTGTCTACCGAATAAATAAAGTTTGCAGACTAATATTAATCTACAGGATATGCAGTAATAAAGCACTGTGTCATGTTATTGAAATAAAGATTTATACCACAAACTGCTGTGTTTACTGTGGTATGCTGCTGTAGAAATAGAATGTGTACAGGTTCTTCACAGCAAATAGGGCTTTGACAGCATGCATTAACTGAGGTTGTTCAGAGAACCAGCTGTTATGCAAAAGTGTAGATTGTAGATCTGTAAAACAAGATATATCTGAAATATGAAATATGTCCTGCACTAAGATGTGAACCCTGAATAATGATGTGTAATGTATTATAATGTGTCCCCTGCAGCATTGTCTTGTGTTATCTTTTGCTTTCCAGATTGTAGTATTTTAAAGGATTAATACACAGTACACTATCTGTCATGCATGAATTTCAGGATTACAAGGTCAGACTGTCTAATCAACAGAGTGTTCGGCAGAAATCAGTCAAAGAGACAGTTGTTCTCCAGTAGCTCAGTGTGATGTGAAATAGCTTTGTTGTTAATTTTTTGCACACCCAGGCATTGTTTGAATCCAGGGAGTGGTACTTAGATGTGTGCATATTTACACTCAAGAAATCTTGAATATTTGTAGAAAAAGTCAGGTAGTGTTAACAGATATTTTCTCCACAGGTCTTACAGGTAAACAAATGTCTTTAGTAGCTGTATGAAGGGTATACCAATACACGGTGTACAACTGGCCCACTGTCCAACCCCATGCCCACAAATGACAGCAGGATAGGTACATACACCATGCACTCTTCCCAATACATGTCTCTCAAGTGTCACGCTGTCACAGCTAGTGGTCACTGCTGCCAATAAACTTGGAAACAGATAAGAATCCAGGTAAAGTATGTCAGTAACACACTCACATAACTTCAGTGCAGGGTACCCCTTCTTTGTCATTATGTAACACTTACATATACGAGTCCCCATTAGTTATGTACCCAGAGTTGTCACAGTTTGCCCAATACCATTCTAGGTTGACAGTGTAGAATCTTTGCATGTGTTACAAAAACTATGAGCCACAGGTAGATGTAAAATGAGGACAGGCCTGTAGAGTATTGAGCAGTACTGTTATGAAAAATAGAAGCCTATGCAGTTGTTAATGGATTTTTTTCTGGCCCCCCCAACCCTTATCTGCATCAATAATTATTATTCATATAATATGGGTATGTTGTTCTCAAAACCTAATGTTGGGACTTGTGTTCTATTACTGTTCATATATTTAATTGGTTGCATATTAAAATACCTTGTTCAAACACCATTGTTGGTGGTCTGTTGCCGCCAATGTAACTGGCATACTGTTAAAATGCTTACTGTTGTTCCATTTATGCATGTGTTCTGTTTTCTTTACAACTGTTTCAAATATATTGTTTTGGACTAACTGGAACATCCACGCATGCTGTTATAACTAATTTTGAAATGTTTTGTTCACAACTAACCAATAACTTTTGGAAATCCTCAACACCATAGCATGTTTGGGAAGGCATATCACAGCAAATACACCTGTCCTGCCGCATCTGGCCATGGCACCTGGCCCCAGCATATCTGGGACTCAACCCAGAATTTCCTCCTCTGCTGGTCCTGCACCGCCTTCTGATGGAACTGTCTCAGGGGACAGGGCCCGTCCTACCCCTGGGTGCAGGTGTGAAGACAAGCCCGTAACCTCCAAGAAGTTCTGAAGAATGGTGCACAGTGTCCATACCTCCCAACCGTCCCAAATTATCCGTTTTTTTGCCGAGTTTTGGGGTCAAAAAATGGGGTGCCACGATTCCCGAATGGCACCCCTTCATTTCCGATTTTCCTGGCGTATTTTTTTTATTATTTTTTGTCCTGCACGTTGCTGACATCACTGCACATGCGCGATGACGTCAGCTCCATCAGCCTGTCGGAATTCAGCACTCGCGTACGTTGTGCATGCATTGCCAGTATGTTTTTGAATGTGCGCGAGCGGGAAGAAAGTAACGAGTCAACGACTGCTTTTCTAAATGGATCTGGCTGCCTGCGAGAAGGACACACTTATAAATGGATTATTATGCGAGCGCCGAGCGGAATGGACAAGTTCAGGTAAGGTGCGCGCGTGTGTGTGTGTGTGTGTGTGTGTGTGTGTGTGTGTGTGTGTGTGTGTGTGTGTGTGTGTGATGAGTCAACATGAGCCATGTACTCCCTTTGTCTTTCATTTGTTTTTTGGCTGACCACTTTAGTGTCTTTATTTGCCCCGGAGGGTGCACTAAAAAAGGATCTGGTGGCAGAGAGCAACATTAAGAGAAGCATCAGACAGACCCCCATCCGAAGTTGCAGTGTCACAAGGCAGAACTAACTTGGCAATGTTTTTGCTACCCCCACTCTGTTGTATAGACAAAACAGTTTTTTTAAGGCTGTCCCTCCAGAATAAGCTGCAAAATCCCTTCTAAGCTTACCCTGTTTTCTTTGTATTATAGATGATCTTAAATGATCAGCTTTGGCCGCAATACCAGAATACAATGTACTGTGAGAAAGAAAACTATTTGAACTTTTAATTTTAGCATCAAGTTATTCCGAGTTCTATAACTTCCAATTTCATCTTTAAAATACTTAACCAAAGTTGTCATTAGTGCTAGTCCAGTATTGTTAAATAGGGAAACCGATTCAGTGTAAAGGGGATCCCCTTGTTTAACACCGTTAGGAAATTTAAAAACCCTTAAATCTTGTGGAACAATTGAATGAGCAATATTTTCTTCTAAATAAAGACTCTCATATTGCAAAGAAATGAACTTATTAGTGCAATGCTCCAACTTGTAAATGTAATTTTTGCACATAACAAAGTCACTGTTTGTACTAATAAACTAGCTGCTACTTACTGCATTGCTTCCACCATTAATGCAAGCAGAAAAGGGGTTTGCCACATCTTTAAGCACTAAATCCAGCAAGCTGAATGATGGAGAAACTCTATTACCATCCAGATTGGAGCTGTTGTTACCTCCAAGAAAGTTAAGAAAGGTTTCTCATGGTGCAAAGGCAGCAAAACCAGAAGCAATGTGGCCTGTCGATGTCTGTAAGCCCACCTGGCTTATAGTCAAATATCCATCAAAAATGGCTCCAGAAACAGCAGAAGCAATCTGTTGAGTGAGAATGGTTAAATCCTTAGTAATTTGGTGTGTGGTGAGATAAAGTAAAGTGTCCTGTGACAGACCCTCTCCAGCCATAACACTAAATGCAGAACAAACCAAGAAGATTGTAGCAGCATTCCAATATCAAAACAAACCTTTAAAACTCTGAATTAAAAATACAGCAATGTCAAGTCATTACAGAACTACCAACTTCCAGTGGTGGTTTTCCCAAAGAGTTCTAACAAGCACTTTATTTAGATGTGAGATGAATTTGCTAATTATAGGCCTTGGAAGGACTCCTTCCTTATCTGAAGGTTTGTGAGACGTCTATGGGCTGTCTATATAGCATATTACCTCCTGAAGGTTTAACACTTTTGGAATCTAAGTGGTGAGGAAAGTAATCATATTTTATCCTTCGATTTTCTGAGGCACACCAAATATTCTCACATTATTTCTTTTTTCCTAGTTTGCTAGGTTATCTACCTTATCCTGTAGCCAGTTATTTAGTTTTAGCAAAAAAGCATCATGATTTTCTTGCTCCCCCAGTCTTCCTTGTATGACATTTAAACTTTTTTCTAAATAGTCTATATCAACATTTTGTTTTTGGATCATAGAATTTAGAAGTTCAAACTGTTTGTCTTTTTTTCCAGATTATTTTATCATTCACTTCCATATAATACACCTTTTTATCCATATTACTTATCCCATGTTTGATGTTACCTACAAAAAGATGGGGGTTGGTGGAGGAGAATTAAGCTGCAACAACAAAATAAAATAAAGAGGGAGGCAGTGAGACAGATAAGTTCTAGTAAAGCATGACAGAAAATATATCTGAAAATAAAAATCATTCAACACCATAAAAGAAAATGCAGAAGCTGAAAATATATTTTCACCCATGTTTTAATTACTTCCACTGCATGAATGAAGTGTGATATTCTGTCATCATTGAATAAATTAAATTAATATGCTGGTGCTTCCTGCACACATCAAATGTCTACTACAGATATGAGTCAAGGAAGACAGTCAGGGATGGGGTCTTCTTAACGCAAAACCCTCAATACATATACTGAAACTACACATTCTAACAAAACTTGACAGAGTAAAAATCTGCTGAAAAGAACAGCAATGGAGAAATGCAAAATCAAGATGACATTGAATTAAACATCACTAAAGGCCAAATTGAAAAAGTATCTCACTGATTCACACAAACATACTGTGATGATTCTGTAAAAATGTTGTTTCAGAAGGTTAGAATGAGTGCACTATCCTACAAGAAAAAGAATCTTTACTATTTCATAATTCTGAGACTTTTCAAGAAGAACAATTGCAATACCTTAAGTAAATCCAGAAATGCTTTGCATACAGTACATTTTTAGTAACTTTGGTAACTTTATGGGTGTGTTAAATATCTGAAAGGTGATGACTAGTGTAGTGCACTTAGTGGGCTTGACAGTGGAGGTGGAGGGTGAAAATGTAATCAGTCTTTCTGGCACTTTTGACATGTATGAGATGTGTTTTGTGACTGTTAATTAGGGGCTACCTGAATTTGTGTCCGTTTATCTGTCATCTTTTGTACCTTTTATGTTTCACTTATTTGTTAAACTGCAATAGACTAGAAGAACAATGTGTAAGCTAATAGTAAGCTCTGGAATGAAGGCGTGGTTCTAGTTATAAGTATGTGATCAAAGTTACAGAAAACACGGACATACCACTGAATGTTAGATCTGGATTCCCACCCCCAGCATTTTATGTCCATCCCATACGCATTTTTTCTTTCTTTCTGAGAAGTGGAAGATTGTGTGTGACTGTTGTAATGACAGTTGATGGAAAGGGAAGGAAAAAAGGGCTTCCTGTCTTGCTCAGTCTTCAGTCAAAAGGACTGAGTCATTCTGTTTTTAAACAAGAAGGAAATGTTATCGAGTTAGTGCAAACAAAACCTGCATTATTTGATTTTTAATGTAGCTGCACATACTGAGAGGTGCAATTACACAGTAACAAACAATGCAAAATAACATTGATGGAAAGAATTTAAAAATACTGTTTCCACTAACAGAACTGTAGTATACTCTTGATGTTCACTTGACAGCAGATGTAGGGTGTCCTTACTGTACTGTATTCTGTATGGAGATACGCTGACACAAGATGCTGAGGTTGTAAGGGTACGAACAGTAGTATGAACCTCATGTGTTAACTTTTATTAAATGTTAACAGTCACAGCAATGGATGGTGTTTTTTTAACTATGTTGAATTTCACATACTTGTCAAATTATTACACATCTTACCTGCTTTACCAGTGTTTAGTTCCTCTCTCACAGAGTCATTTTGTTTTTAACTGGCATCTATCTCTAACATCTTTTACTTGTATTATCTACTTGCTCTTTAGTTCATCTCTCATCAGTTTTTGTTCCAGACATTTTTGTTTTCTTTTGGTAGTCATCTGGCATATTTCTTTCTTTATTTTATGTATTTTTGTTTGTTCGACAAAGTAGAAGACTGGTCTGTAGGGACCATTTTTTTGGTTCAACCAACTGATGCAAAGAGGTATTCTCTGTGTAAAACAAATCATAGGACTGACTGTACATGAATGTGACACTCAGTCGTACAGAGTTTATCTGTCCCAAAGTCTCACTACAGCTGTTTACAGTACAGAGGATACAAAAGAAGAAAAGTTGTAAGGGAAGAGCTGAGTGAGGGTGAAGGAGCATTCTGGATTTGGTGGGAGGGAAAGGAGCGAGGGGGAAGAAGGATGGATATGTGAGATGTACGGGAGTGAGGAAGCAAAAATGGAGTGTAGGGCTGAGTGGGGGAGATGAGCAGTAGTTAAGGAGACTGAATAGGTGAACAAGGACTGGGGCTTAGATGACTTTATTTTGTGGAAGCAGTTGCAGTGTGCTTCTTTGATTGTAGTGTGTCTCTTTGGGCAGTTTTGTCATTACTGGTTCATGCATTTTGTTTCATTGTCTACAGTATAGCCTACTGGAAAAATGTTCAGACAATACATTTAAAATGTGCTCTGTCTAACAAGTGTGCTGTATTATACAAGGAATATAACTTAATAAAGTCAGGAAGGTGTATCAAAGAAAAGAACACATGTATGTTTCTTGTTTTGTGTGCAAGGGGCCAATGATTTGAAAACAGCTCAAAGGTATTCTTTATCCACCATTGGCCAGATATATTTTCTTTGGATGTGGTGTGGGTTTCAATGCTGTTTCAATTAATGTGACTTTCAAGGGCAGAGAAGTTTTAATGCCAAGTCTATTTTCATGGTGAGACAGTATTGCTTTGTTTATCAGATGTTTGTTAGTGTTTGTGCATTATTGTACTGCAAAATGTAAAAATAAAATCCAAATAATCATTGTAGAAGTAATGCAGTATGCACACATTAGTGTTTATGGTAAATGGGGTGAAATAGCCAAGTAATGGAACATTGGAATGGCTGCAGGGGAACTCTGGTGCCATATTTTGGTTGTTTGTTCTTCAGTGTGCGTTTGAAAGTTGGTATCCCACAATTCCATTGGGGTGGGTGGGGTTAAATAATTATATATGCAAATTAGATGTTAATCAGCGTACAGATTTGTACCTATTTTTCATGGGCCTTGTCCAGATTTTTGATGTTTCCAGGTTGAGAGGTATGACAGTGTCATCCACTCAGAGTTGGATGGACGGCTGAGCCAGATGGAGGACCACCTGGCACACCTTAAGGGGCAACCTGCTCCTGTTGTCCAGCCCCCAGCACAGCCACCTACTGGGGCCATGAAGGTGCAGAGGTGACTGTCCATGGGTGGGGATTTTAGTTCCACTGTATCCATTTGGGAGCTCTGATTCCCAACCACCCTCCCTGTTTAAGGTGTTTACCCCCTCATGTGTTGTATAACTACCAACCCTGTCTGCTGTCTTGTATGTCTTGTCTGTCTGCGAATGCAACCTATCCTACCCAACCTACCTCCCCAAACATACATCCCACTCTCATCTTAAAAAAAGGCATCTGTCCCACAAAAAAATCATTGTCCCATGTATAGCTCTACATTTCGTCCCCATGTATGGTGATGTAAATCAATCTACACTCAAATTACTCTACAAATGTATGTTGCCAATACCCCTCCCTGTGGGGTGTGAGGCTGTAAATTCCAAATTTTCCACATCAGTCACAGATGTTGCTGCAGAAGAAATGTAGAGCTATGGTCCTTTCCTACAACCATCCTGCACATCCCTAGCTGCTTTTCCTAATGTTTTACCCCTGCTTGCCCCATTTCACCACTTTCCTATCACCCTTTTTATCTTTTCTTTATTTGAAATTAGTGTGGGTTTAAGCAGGAATAAGCAGCACTAAGTGAAGCCAAGCAGGACTAAGCACCTCCGGGCATCGCTTAGCATTGCACAAAACTGTGCAAATCCACTTACAACTGCTTAAAAGTGCTTTAATCACTCTGTCTCAATCAGCCCTTGTTCTGCCCAGCAACAAAACAATCAGCCCTACCAAGTAACGACCTCAGGATCCCGTGCACTACAATCACAGCAACGTACCACTACACCATCTAAGCTGTTGGAATTTGTAATGCTTTTATAAACATATCATGCATTACAGTCAAAACACACATCCCTAACAAGTCTTACACCCACGACCTTATGCATTCCAGTCACAGCAGCTACCACTACTCCACATGAGCTGGGAGAATTATTAATGTTTCGCTAAATATATCATGCAGGATGGTCATCTAACATTAGGGAAAAACCTGTGGAATTAGTAATGTTTTATATATATATATATATATATATATATATATATATATATATATATATATATATATATATATATATATATATATATATATATATATATATATATATATACACACACACACACACACACACACACACACACACATATATATATATATATATATATATATATATATATATATATATATGTGTGTATGTATATACACACACAGACACTCACACACACACACACACACACACACACACACATATATTATATATCAACCTCTTAGTGCAAGATATCTACACAAAGGCTGACAAAGTGGGGGGACAAAGGCCAAAAAATAGGGACAGATTTTAAATATGGACTTTATAAACTTAGAA
Source organism: Protopterus annectens (assembly GCF_019279795.1). Lineage (NCBI taxonomy): Eukaryota > Metazoa > Chordata > Ceratodontiformes > Protopteridae > Protopterus > Protopterus annectens. Next base: position 803,024,314 of record NC_056735.1, read on the forward strand.
AGTTGCTAGAGTATCACGGTTTGTTTTAACATATATTTTCTGATATATTTCAAATCTGAAACACAAATAATTGTCATACAATGCTCACATAATCCCAGTGATTTGCCATAACAAACATATTCTGATTTCTAGTCACACACTACTCTTACATATACTGCCCCAAGTCACAGTGTAGTTGGAATCCTGAGGTTTTAAGGCACATATCTCAGTCTGCCCCTACAAACATATACAGCTGATAGACCACCAGCAACTGTAGCAGCATGCACAGTCAGATAGAAAGGATCTATGGCAGTCAAACTGCCCCTCTCCCTACTTACCCAGCAAAACATTACACACTACACTGCTACACAATCTTTGACAGCCTGTTAACAATGGCTAGACATACCTAACTCTCAGCTGTGCAGATTTCCACAGAATGTCCAGGGTTTGGGACCATATTTATGGCCACTTCCTCATAACATTTCTAGGATTCTGCTAAATCCCTGGGATGATATCAGGAGTGCTGTCACTAAATAATTATACATCATACCTCTGAACCTCTTAGTGCAAGATATCTGGAAACAGCCTGACATACTTCGGGGACAGAGGTCCAAAAATAGGGATATATCTTAAATAATGGTGTTGTAAACTGAAAAAGTTGCTGAAGTTACAGGGTTTGTGGTTAAATAACTTTTTCTGAAGGATATGAAGTCTAAAAATAAATGGATGTCATTATTTAGTGATGTCAATCCTCAGATTATCCTAGTGATTTGCCAAAAACAAAAATTGTTTGAGGAACAGAACAAACATAAAAGGCAAACCTTTAGACATTCTGATGAAATCTGTACAGTTGAGATGTATGTCATATATGCCTCCACCTCTATTTCAACTTAAACCCATACCTATTTCCTATATTCTTAATTTACTTCAGAAACTCAAACCCTCGGTGGCCAAGGATGAACACAGGATAGCAGCAGATTTCTTCAGCTCCACCAATTTCATTACACTGACAGGAATTAATTACTTAAAAAATTAATTTTTGAAGTAATTTTCTTTCTAAATACATTTGTTTTATATAGTTCTTGAACTATATCTAAAAAAGAAAGGAAATCTTAACAATATTCCTGTCAGAAATCACTGTGGAAATTTTCCTGTCAGTTTATCAGTCTGAAATGAGTTCCAGTAAGACAAATTCTCAAGACTCCAGCATCAAGAAAGAACTTCAGTCTCTGATAATTATAATCCAGCAACTTACTGATAAAATGGATAAAATGGATACTAAAATTGACACCTTCATAGAAATGACTACAAAACAAATAGACCTGTTACATACAGACTTGCAACAACAGAAGATCCAGATGACAGGCATAGAAGAAGCTGTGAATGACATGGAAAATAGAATCCAAGAAGAGGAAATCAACATTGAGTTTCTGCTGAAACAAAATACACATTTACAAACAAAGCTGGATGACCTGGAAAATAGATCTAGGCGCAATAACATTAGGATTTTTGGACTGCCAGAAAATATTGAAGGTAACAATATTACTTCTTTTTTAACAACTTGGCTCCCTAAAACTTTAGACTTAACAGAAGCATTCTCTTTTGGTATTGAAAGAGCACATAGATCTATAGCTAATACTAACTCTAACAAAAAATATCCTAGATCAGTTATAGTTAGATTTCTATCATCTTTTGATAAAGAGATGGTTCTTAAATCTGCTTGGGCTAAAGCTCCTGTTAAGATTAATGAGACAACTGTGCGTTTTGACAATGACTATTCTTCCTTGGTAATAGCTAAAAGAAAAGTTTTTCTGCCACTAATAAGGGAGCTTAAAAAATCACAGTTTAAAACATACCTTCTGTTTCCTGCCAAGCTTAAAATCTTCCTTCCTGATGGTCCTAAGGTTTTCGATGATTTAGACTCTGCTTTACTGTTTGTCAAAGAAAAAAGGATTTTGGATAAAATAGAAGAAATTGAATGTGCTAGTTCTTCATTAAAGAGATTGGCAACTGAAGCTTCGTGGAAGACTTCAGAGAAGAAGAAGAGACTAAAAAACAAATGATTTGTTATATGTTTTTTTTCTCTGTCATCATTTTAGTTCATTATTAATCTTTTTGAATATAGTTCCTGCATTTCCAGAAAGCCACAAATATTTTGGAAAAGATTTAATCAAAGTTATTCTCTATGTGCAAAGAAATGTTTTGTTTCATAACCAGTCAAAATACCTGAAGATTTAATGGCAAGCTGTGATTCAATTTGTTTCTCTTTCTGAAAAGAAGTAAGGTTAGTAATTTGAAACATTTTTTTATCTTTACCTTTTTTTTTCCTTCTCCTTTTATTATTTTCTTTGTTTAAACAATGACATTCTATTTAGATTATGTATTGGGTAAAGGGTGGGGGAGGGCAGGGAGTGAACAGTAATGAAAATATCATTAATAGAATAATAACATATTTAGTCCTTGTAAAAGTTTTTATAAGTTCTTCAAATGCTATTTCTAATTATACTTTCTTGATTATACTGCCTATGCTTGTTTGTAAATAATCTGTTATGCTTTAACTAATAATAATCAGAACTAAATAAGAGTAAATAATATGTTTTATTTCTAACTCTATTAATATAAACAGTAAGTAACATTCCATTGTATATACTTCTTACAGCTTTCTCTTACATTTTTTTTATTTCTGCCTCACTCCCTTTTATTTTCTACTCTCTTTTTCTTTTCTTTATTAATATATAGAAATGCTTTTGATTGTGTGGGCACAGTGAATAATAGGATTTGTATGAAAATTGAGTTGGGAGAAGAATGTTGAGTTTTATTGCTTGTTGGTAATTTTGGGCTTAATTTCACTTACATAGAGGCTGTAATGATCTATGGAATACATTGTGAAGGTTTTGTCATGTTTAGATGCATTTACACTGCTAAATGAATGTTTGTCACTAGTTTTTAATAAGTTTCCCGCCAAAATGTTAAGAGAGACAATCTGAGATGTGGGCTGTCTCATGCACAGTGTTCATGAATTACTTCAGAAGCTTCAGCTCACAGAATTCTCACAGAGAAACTGAAAGCAGTTAGTATAACCTTTGACATAGTTATCACACTGACACACCACAGATTCAGGAAAATACTCTATTCATAAAATATGTCAGTTATAATGTTTTGTTTCATAACCAGTCAAAATATCTGAAGATTTAATGGCAAGCTGTGATTCAATTTGTTTCTCTTTCTGAAAAGAAGTAAGAGGCTGTAATGGTCTGTGGAATACATTGTGAAGGTTTTGTCATGTTTACATACATTTACACTACTAAATGAATGTTTGTCACTAGTTTTTAATAAGTTTCCGCCAAAATGTTAAGAGAGACAATCTGAGATGTGGGCTGTCTCATGCACAGTGTCCATGAACTACTTCAAAACTTCAACTCACAGAATTCTCACAGAGAAACTGAAAGCAGTTAGTATAACCTTTGACATAGTTATCACACTGACATACCACAGATTCAGGAAAAATACTCTATTCATAAAATATGCCAGTTATAATGAGTCTAAATGATGTAGTTTCTTGTAGTAAGTAAATGTCTTATTTTAGAAGGCATAGAAAATGAAACATTTATTTAAATGTTTTTGAAAATTTACTTAACAGCAGCATAATAATCTGTGTTAAAAATTTGTGTTCCAAACATATACTTTACTATAACTCGTTTAATTCATCTGATTGACAAGCATAAATAATCTTATAATTCTATTCTGGAAGAAATGTCATGTGATATATTTTAAAGCAGTAGGTTAGCATGATTGTAAAATCTGGTTACTAAAATGTGTTTGCTGTGCATTATTTTGTATAAAGCAGACAGATTTATTCTAGGGACAGCAAGTAGGATAGTGCTCAACAAAGACACAACTCAGTGAGATCATATATATATATATATATATATATATATATATATATATGTGTGTGTGTGTGTGTGTGTGTGTGTATGTATGTGTATGTGTGTGTGTGAGTGTGATGGCTTTTTTTTTTTTTTTTTATATAATAATGCAAGTGTTTCTGAGAATCTGCATAACTATCCAATATGATTTATAATAATTTCTATGAATACAATATTTTACTCTATTGACAAAATGAATGTTTGTCACAAGTTTTAATAAGTTTCCCGCCAAAATGTTAAGGGAGACAATCTGGGATGTGGGCTGTCTCATGCACAGTGTCCATGAACTACTTCAAAAGCTTCAACACACCGAATTCTCACAGAGAAACTGAAAGCAGCTAGTATAACCTCTGACCTAGTTATCATACTGACACACCACAGATTCAGGAAAAATACTCTATTCATAAAATATGTCAGTTATAATGAGTTTAAATGATGTAGTTTCTTGTAGTAAGTAAATGTCTTATTTTAGAAGGCATAGAAAATGAAACATTTATTTAAATGTTTTTGAAAATCTACTTAACAGCAGCATAATAATCTGTGTTAAAAACTTCTGTTCCAAACATATACTTTATTATAATTCATTTAATTCATCTGATTGACAAGCATAAACAATTTTATAATTCTATTCTGGAAGAAATGTCATGTGATATATCTTAAAGCAGTAGGTTAGCATGATTGTAAAATCTGGTTACTAAAATGTGTTTGCTGTGCATTATTTTCTATAAAGCAGACAGATTTATTCTAGGGACAGCAAGTAGGATAGTGCTCAACAAAGACACAACCCAGTGAGATCAGATATATATATATGTATATGTGTGTGTGTGTGTGTGTGTGTGTGTGTGTGTGTGTGTGTGTGTGTGTGTGTGTGTGTGTGTGTGTGTGTCTGTGTGTATGTGTGTGATGGCTTTTTTTTTTTAATAATGCAAGTGTTTCTCTGAGAATTTGCATAACTATGCAATATGATTTATAATAATTTTTATGAATACAATATTTTACTTTATTGACAATAATGAGTTTAAGTAAATGCTCATATACAAACAATTCAAGATTTTTTTTGGAAGCTGTTAATAGTATTCACATGACAGAAAATAGATGCATCTTAATATATGTAATGTCTGAATCATATTAGCCAAAGTTTTTGATTTAAATGAATGTTAGAACCTAATTTTCTCTCCACTTGATTTCTAACATCAAGATTATTTGAATGCTATTTGAATACAAGTGTTATATATTACATAGATCTATATAGTAGTATGAACAGTTTTAAAAAAAAAAAAAAAAAAAAAAAAAGTTTATTTTAGTTTATATGATGCTGTTTTACCAAATGTGTAGTTTTGTCTTGATAGATAATTGAATTGAAAACTGTTAACCTCAGTTAAATATAACTAGTATTAAATTGATAAGGTGGTAGCTGAGGTACTGCTGCTTAGGGTAGGGGGTTAACTTGAGTAGTAAATACTACTCTAAGTTGGAGTTTTCAACTCCAGGCTGGATGCAAGGTTTAATCCTTACATTATTTTCACTTGTTCATTGTTATATGTATATAGTTTTGACATCCACAATATATTTTGTACACTCATTGTCACTACAAACAAAATTGAATCCTATACAAAATCCCATAAGAGATTTAATTAATACAGCTATATTTAAAGGTACACCTAAAAGAGGAGATGTAACATTATTTATCTTGTTATTTGTTATTTCGATCATAAGATTCTTGAGTTTTAAAATGCCAAATGACATCTTTAAAAGGAATTTCTTTAAACATTAATGGATTGAATAATCCGTGTAAAAGGGCAAGCCTAATAAGATACATTAATTTACACAAGGCCAATCTAGTCTTCCTGCAAGAAACCCATCTCTTGAAAAAAGATATTGATAAACTAGCCACTAATAAGTATACAGTATTGGTTAGTTCAGAGCACACTCAGAAAAACAGAGGAGTGGCTATTTTATGGAATAAAAGTATGCCCATTCCTAAAACCATTAAATCTTATCAGGATGACAAAGGAATGTTTTGTATGGTTACAATACAAATTAATGGGAAGACTTACACTTTAATTAATGTATATTGGATACCTGGAATTGGTATTAATACAGTGAAACATCATATTGATAAGATCATATCATTCTCTATAGGGGATATTATTTTAGCTGGTGATTTTAATTGTATACTACATGAAAGTGATACTACCACTATAAGGAAAAGAAGAATTACATCTAATGCAAAACATTTAAATGATTTTGCTAATTCTTATCATTTGAATGATATTAATAATCAGATAGATTCAAAATCATTACCATACACCTTTTTTCTAACAGATACAAAACTTATTCAAAAATAGATAGGGTCTTTATTTCTAACCAGATGGTAACAGATTTAATTAATTCCAAAATCATTTCATGTCCTATATCTGATCATAACTCAATTGTTTTTGAATTCATGATAAAAAATACTCATAATGTTCAGATCAAAAGGATACCAGCATACTTAACTCAGATAAAAGATTATAAAGAATATATACTTTCAGAAGTACAACATTTTCTAGACATAAATAATACTCCTGAAGTCTCCATTGTCTATGTTTGGGATGCCTTAAAATCATATCTATATGGACAAAGTATCAGATGGTATAATAATAAAAGGAAATCTTGGCATAAGGAATTGTTAGATATTCAAAGTAAATTAGACTCTTATAAACATAATAATAAAGAAAATATTATGGACAAGAAAGTTATTGAAGAAATAAACAAACTAAATGAGAAATACAAAGAAATTTTAACTCATAAAGTTAAAATAACTTTAGAGAAATATAAGTTTTTGTCTTATTCAATAAGCCCCAAATACTTACATAGACTTAAAAATAAAACAAAAAGATTGAATAAACAAAACCATATCAAAGAAATCTTTTCTCTAAGGAAAAAGAAGAATGTTTCTAGTATACCAGAAATACTGGATGAATTTAGAAATCACTTTCACAAGATTAACCATAACAACATTAACATGGAACCTAAAGATAAAATAAAGGAGTTTATAACCACAAACATGAATAAAAAGCTTAATAAACAACAGATTAAACTATTGGACAAGAGTATTTCATACACAGAAGTTATTACACAAATAAATAAGCTTAAATCAAACAAATCACCGGGTAATGATGGTATTATACCAGAGATATATAAAATCCTTTCTAAAACTACATATTCATTAATACATAAGGTTTTTATTTTGGCCCAAACTGAGTTAATAACCCCCCCATCTTGGCAATATACATTTATTTCACCAATTTTAAAACCTAATAAAGATCCAACTAGATGTTCTTCATATCAACCCATCTCATTACTTAATGTTGATTATAAAATGTTTATGAGTATTTTTGCTGATAGATTGAAGACAATCATCCACGGCATTATAGATATAGATCAGACGGGCTTCATTGTAAATAGAAATACTTTTGATAATATAAGAAGAACTTTAACATTAATTGATTTTGCAAATAGGAAAAATAAAGATTTAACACTTATTAGTCTTGATATAGGTTCAGCATTTGATTCAGTAAGTTGGGACTATCTGTTTACCTTACTGAAATGCACAAACTTCTCTGATGCATTTGTAAATTTAATTGAGCATTTATACAAAGGAACGCTGGCTTATATTAAGGTAGGAACATATGTTTCACAAAAATACCCATTCTTAAAGGTACAAAGCAAGGATGTCCACTTTCTCCACTATTATTCACTTTAGTAATGGAGCCTTGGGCTAATTTGATTAGGAAAAGTACTGACATAGAGGGTTTTGAAATAGACGAAAATACAACATCAAAAATTCAACTTTTTGCAGATGATGTTCTAATTACATCAGCAGGATCTAATTCTTCTATGCAGTCTTTATTTGATAAAATGATGAATTTTAAAAGTATTTCTGGTTTAATATTCAATGAAGAAAAAACTAAAATACTACCTATATATACACGAAAAAATATTCTCATTAGTGATTTTACTAAATATGTACCCAATTCAGGTCAGATAACTTATTTAGGTATAATACTATCTAAAGATATTAAATCTATTATATATAATAACTATAATACCTGTTTTCTTAATATACAAAATCTTTTTAATACCTGGAATAATATGTTTTTTACTATGGAGGAGAGACTTACAATTATTAAAATGGTAATATTCCCCAAGATTTTATACTTAATACAATCAATAATACTTTCACCTACAAAAATAATTATCAAGAAACTGAATACACTAATGTTAAATTTCTTATGGGCACCTAATAGACCTAGGATTGCATTAAAGAAACATACTAAAAGCTGGTCTCAAGGGGGTATTTCTTTTCCAGACTTTAATTTATATATTATCTCTTCTATTATAAAAGTTATTACTTTATTAATAGATCAGTCATATATCGCAAAATGGAAAGATTATTGGGAGCTAATTAGTATGCACTTCATGAAAATCTCCTTAACACATAAAAATATGATTGTAAATAACTCCATGTTGTGGTTGCTAAAGGGATTTTGTACTTCACCTATTACACCTAAACATATGGTTTGTTACCCATCAAATATTATTATTAGTTATCGTAACTTTATATTCATGCACCCTAAGTATAGGGAATGGAATTTTATTGTATTCCCTATAATGTATACTCAGGGTATGCTTATGTCATCTACTTCTGAAGGAGCTCATTTAGCTATAGATAATGATCTAAAGTACTGGTATCAGCTGATATCTGATAATAAAGTTAAAAATCTAGATTTCTTAAAACAAGAATTTGATCTAAGAGAAACTTGCTGGTTAGAGGTTCAGATCTTTAGACAACATCTCATTGATATAATAGATCTAATGTCTATAACAGTTAAAGAATCTATTCCAAAACTGATTGATTACTTGATATTAAATTTACAGCATAAAGTTTCTGATAAAGGTAAACTTTCATATATACATAAAATTATCAGACAAGAAACTTTTTACAGTGTAGATTCATACTGGAATTATTTCACCTCTATTAATGGGGACCCACCAACTCAACAAGATAAACAATATATATTGGAATCTGCTTATAGAACTACATCTGCCATTGTCTGGAGACTTTATACATGGAAATTTTTACATAGATCTTTTTATACACCTTTGATGATGAATAAAATAAATAATAAAGATAATCTATGTAAGAGATGTAATGTAGAAATTAATGCTGACTGGGCTCATATGTTTTATGACTGTATGAAGTTGAAAGAATACTGGAAGTCAATTAATGAATTTTGCAGGCTCTTTTTACAGATAATTTCATTATTTCTAAGTCTCTTATATTATTCAACACACCTGTACCTCAATGTGTTAAAAGATTAAGCTTCCCTTGTTATGGTCTATCCTAGCAGTGGCCAGGAAAATAATAACTAGAAATTGGATTTCAGATACACCTCCTTCGTTCAATGAATTTAAAATGTTATGAATATAATGTGCCATATGGAAATAAGTACAATTAGAATGAGAACATCTAGAAAAACATCATATTATATTGTATGGGATAATTTACAAAATTTGATAAAAAAATTCTAATTTCAATAGCACGGTATTTTAGTTTAATTAATTGATCTGATTGTAGTGGATGTCTTTGTAAATACTTTAGTTGTTTTGTTGAATATTATAATAATACCTATTTTTAATTACTTGTATAAAATTGTTATGATATTTCTCTTATATGTTAAAACAATAAACCTGTTTTGAAAAAAAAAAAAAGAAACTCAAACCCTCAACCCCCTCAGCTGACAAATTGCCAGCGGAATATCTCCAGCTAGGTGCTAAAGCTATTGCCTACCCTATCTCTATTCTAATCAACAGAACCATAAAAGAAAGTACTATACCCTCACTCTGGAAAATCTCCCACATCATCCCTCTCTTCAAAGGGGGCGATTAATTTGAGTACTCGAACTACCGCCCTATAGCACTGCTATCTCCTATTGCTAAAATAATGGAGAAATGCATCCACAAACAGCTTTTAAATCACCTCCTATCTAATAACCTTCTAGCTACTTGCCAACATGGCTTTCATCCCTACCATAGCACCACAACAGCCTTATTATCATTCATGGACTCCATTAATATAAACTGGAATAACAATCTTCTTTCATCTGCATTCTTTGTAGACCTGTCAAAAGCCTTTGACATGGTGAATCACCAACTCCTCCTACATTGTTTAAAATCTCTCTCTCTCAATAATCTTGCTTTAAGCTGGTTTACTTCCTATCTTCAGAATCGGAAACAAGCTGTTTTATGGAACAACAATCTTTCCGAACTTCTCCCTACCACTTTAGGAGTACCTTAGGGCTCCATCTTAGGTCCTCTTTTATTTTCCATCTTTATTAATGACCTGTATCTAGCCACCCCACTAACTACTTGCATTCAGTACGCCGATGACACCACCATCATCTGCTCTGCCACAACCCAAGCTGACCTCCACTCACTTACTCAAAAAACTTTTACCACCATAGAACAATGGTTCTCCAATCACTGCCTTCTCTTAAACCCTAAGAAAACTAAACTTCTCCTCTTCTCACCTACACACCTGTCTCCCCCTATTAGTTTCACACTTACTTCTAACAATGGCACCCTTATCTATCCTGACCAAACAACCAAACTTCTAGGAGTTACTATCGACAACCTACTAAAATTTGATTTTCATATCAACTCTTTCATAAAAGCAACTAACAAAAAAATAGGTTCTCTCTACAGAATCAAATCTTTCTTAACTCCTGAAGCAAGAACTACCATAGCCAGAACATATCTTATCTCTACTCTACTATATGCATCCCCCATATATACTAATCTTTCTAAACATAACATCAATAGGCTTACAACAGCCTATAACAACATTGCCAAATTTGCCACTTCCTCTCCATATAAAACACATCACTGCCTGAACCTCCTTAACCTAGGGTGGCTGGAGTTACCTCACCTAATTCAATACTATCAGCTTACAACTGCCCATACAGCCCTTCACCACCCAGAAAAGATACCAATGCTCTCCACCCTGATAAAACCCTATAACAACCTAAAAACCCTATGCTCTTCCAATAAAATACTGATTCAAACCTCTCTATCAAAGAATACAGCAGGTGACTCTATATTTTCCAACTCAGTTGGTAAAATTTGGAATCAACTTCCTACAGACCTCTTAGCCCAAACTTCTATCACACTATTTAAAACTCAACTGAAACATTTTCTAACCACTCACTGGCTTTGCTCTTGCAATAACCCTAGCTGATCATGTACCTCCTACCTTCTCCTGCATCCTTTGCACTGTCTCCCAACTCTATTTCTCCATTTTATTTTTCATCTCTACCTAAGAAATTGACTCTCTCAACTTCAAACTAAAATTTTCTTGTAACTCTATCTTTTGCTTTTAAACTACTTAATTATTTCTGTCTCACATTTTATATACCTGTACTGAAGAAATTTGATGGTCTCTGTTTTCACCTTTTGAACTTACTGAAAAGATAGACTAAATGCCTGTTTTAGTTGCGTCTTAAATTCCCTATGTAATTATGAATGCCTGTTTTAGTTGAATCTCAAATTACCTATGTACTTTGACCTGTACTGTAGAAATTTGATAGTCTCTGTATTCACCTTTTTGAACTTACTGAAAGGAAAGCCTATATGCCTGTTTTACTTGTGTCTTAATTCCCTATGTAATTTTAAATCCCTGTTTTAGTTGTGTCTTAAATTACCTATGTACTTTGAATGTATTTTTGTTATTATGCATTAGATAGTGGAGCTTTTCTCCTCGGGCCTCCACTGAAAATGGACATGTATCCAGTTGGACTAGCCCGGTTAACAAATGTAAAATAAATAAATAAATAAAAATATACATATCAGTGTCAGCCTTCAAATCATCCAGAAAATGCATGTCCAGATAAACCCTGTTAATCTAGCAATTTCCTAACTGTATAACACCAGTACATACAATCTGTCCCTAATTCTGGAACTTTCTCCCCCATTTTGTTAGGTTTTCTCCACATTTCTTGTTTTAAGAGGTATTTCCTCCTACCTTCCATGATGGTGTGGCTCCCACACCTCCATAATGTCCTCCTCACAGGTAAGGAAAAGGGGCAAGGCCCACATGAAGGACTTAATTATAGCTCTGTGTTGCCATGCCAATGGCTAAGAGAAAGACAACACAGCTGTTCTGGATGCAGTTAGCAACTGGGATACACCAACTGGTGCACAGGCCATCACCTGCTCATGAGCATTACCTACAAAAGGCAAGCTGCTGCCTATGCAAAACAGGTCTGAACCTTTCTGCGTACAGACAGACTGTGACTACAGAAACCTACATGTCTGCATTACTGTGAGAAAAATCTGCACCACTATAACAGGTATGTCAAACAATTAAGCATGTAATTTGATGCAGAAGGGAGTATGCAATATTTGGAAATAGGAAGTTAAACAATAGGTCTCAACAAGACTTGCTGGACTGATATGTTGCTGTCTAGCACCTACAGCCATCCCTGCTGGCTCTGTCTGCAGTGACATAGATCACAGCTCTGGCCCCTGAGTCACTCCAGCAAAGGTCAGCTCACATATGACTACTACTGGAGAGTCTGTTGTAAAATACTGACTCTGACACTACCAGGCCAGCTAACTGGGATGTTGTAAATATTCATATGTCACTTGTGAATTCTACTATGATACATATGCTTGTCTTACATATGTAAGAGACCTATATAGAGTTTGTGCATAGTAAAAAACTACCACAGAAGTGTGTGTTGAACTGTATGTTATATACTGAGCTCATATGTTTCAACTGTCCAGAGTTTTGCAGACTGACCACATGTTTGCCTCATATTTGTAGTCATTTTCTCATACAGTTGTGTTTTAGCTGGCAAATCACCAGCAAATCGGTAAGGGCTGAAGTCGTAACATAAGAGGATACATTTGAATGTCAGATATCATATCCTTCAGCATATTCCTGTGAATGCAAAACCCACTTTGCTATAAACTGTCTAAGTGTGTTACAGCAATATGTATAAAGTGTCATTATTTTGGGGCCTTTGCCCCCCATTTATGTGTGCCTTGTCCAGATGTCTTCCACTAACAGGCTGAGAGTATGACTGAGCTGCAAGAGTGTAAACACAGCATGCCTTACTGACAAAAAACAGAAATGTATATCAAGTATTACCTGCCACATGTATGTAGTAATAGTAGTAGCTGGAAGCCCCAAACATACAAATGTGTTGCAAAACATCAGGTAAATATGCTGTACTTGTTTTACAAATGTGTAACTGTAGTTTCAGTGCATCAAAGAGACATAAATGTCTACAGCTACAGGTTGTTGTACTGTCTTGAAACAGAAATAATTAGTAGTTTGATTATAATTACTAAGTTGAAATCAGAAAAGCGTTTAACTGTGTCATGACTTTGTGTCCAAGCCTACACCAAACATCTATATGAGAACCTACATAGCAGTATGGACTCAGCAATACCTGACTGGACAAAATCATCTCCCTCAAGGAAGAGTAAGCCTCTGTGGTGGACAGCAGCAATATACAAACTCCATAATAGGTAGAAATATTGGCTATACAGGGGCAAGAAGGAGCAGGTGCCAAATTGGAAGCAATCTCACCTTTGTCTGAACAAGCAAATAAGGTTACAGGTGAATTACTGTAATGCTAACTTTGAGTCCAAATTGGACACATCTACCAAGGCCAATCACAAGGCCTTCTTCACATATGTCTGCAATCTCGGAGGCAGCACCCAAATTTGCTCTGTACTGGTGGTCAGTAACACCACATACACATAAGCCATAGATATAGCCAACCCGCTGTAGACAGGGTAAGTGAATCCTCACCCCCTGTCCTCCCATCAGTAAAGGAGGACATGCACAACATCTGCCCCACTCCCCTCGTCATCAGGGAGCAGATTCGTAATGCTCTCTGAAGGACAACAAACTGAAGTCTCCATGGTACCTGATAACATCCCTGGCTGCGTCCTACATTAACTCAGGTATGAGCACTCACCTCCATAACACACTGTAGCCAACAAAGCCTGACCACCGGTGTCATCCCATGTGCACGGAGGATAGCCACTGTCAACCCCTCTACACAGAAGTGGAGCATCCACTGACTGAGCCACTCATATGCACATCAGCCTAACTAGTCTGATATGCAACACCATGGAAGGCATTATCAAGGACCTTATAAACAGGGACATTGGCAACCTCAGAATACTTGAGTCGACACAGTTTGGTATTGTCAAAGGGAGATCAGGCCTGTTAAACATGGTTGACTGCTTTGAAGTGATAAACAAACACATGGACGAGGAGAAGACAGTGCACACTGCCTACCTTCACCTAGCCAAAGCCTCTGACAATAATCCCCAGTCAGCCATAATACATAAGTCTACACATCTAAGCATCAACCTGTATGTTACCAGATGGGTAGCCAACTGGCTCAATGATAGCACCCATTCAGTCAAAGTAGTGGAAGCCACCCCTAGTAGTAGACTGTTAATGAGCGGTGTACCCCAAGGATCTGTCTGGGGTGCTCTAATGTTTCAAATATTCTGTTCTGAGGTGCAAGACAAAACCACAGGTCTATGGCTGACCAGGTTTACAGATGACTTCAAGCTGGCAACTGTCTTACATCCCTCTAGTGATGTGAGCATCCTCCATGAGGCTCTCACCCAAATTAATGACTGGTGCCAGAAGCATGGCTTCAAACTGAATGCCAGGGAATGTATCATTATCCCTGTTGTGGTAGATGTCATCCACACTAGTTATGACAGTAATAACAATGGACTGAGCATGCAATCAGGCATGAGGCGACTTGTGCACCAAGGTTGATAGTAACCTGAGAGTTTCCCACCACATTGGCACCATTGTATGGAAGGCTGTCTACATGGCCCACTTCACAAATAAAGGTATGTTATCCAGGAACCAGGAGGCCATAGCATCCCTGTACTCCTCTCTTAGCAGACCTATTACTGAGTACAATGGCTCATTTGGCATATACCTTGCCAAACACATGCATCGGTTGAAGAGACCACCTATGTTCCTGACCAGGAAAATCCAGGGTCTGCAACACCTATCCTATACAGATAGGCTGAAAGCCCTGTCTCTCTAATCACTGTCATACAGACTGATCATAGGTGATGTGTGTCTGGCTAGCAAGGCCATTCCCAAACCAGCCTTGATGGATGCATATCCATAAGACAAACCCCACTTGCACAACATGCATGCAAGGCCCTCACCTGGTCTGTGACATGAATAGTACTTGTTGGCGGGATAGGCTTGTGTCTCAAATAATACACTGTCTGTAAAATACACTCCCTCCCCATGTCTAGCAGAGTACCTCTCTAGCCTTCTTCAAGAAGAAGCTGGATGACTGGCATGGGAAACATAAAAGACACCCCTGGGATCCCACCTGTGTCCAAGCTGGACAGGAGAAACAGGTGCTGACTTTGAAGGGACATAGGCAAACATCTGGGCTAGGCTTATGAGGACATCTGGGCCACTAGCCTAGTATCATCTTATAAACCTATGCACCTAGTACTTTACACATTCCCTGTATGTATTGCAGACTGTCCTGCAATGTTGTCATATATAAATCCCTGTGAGTCTGAACTGTGTAGTTACTGCATTGATAGAGTATTCTCTTGTTCCTTTATCAGTAATTGTCACATATCATTACGCATTGTCATTGTGTCTGGTCTGTATAGAACTGAGACAGCTCTTAGAGTACTTGCATATGCACATGGTGACACTGTATAGCTCACTCCAATAGCCTTGGTCTTGGTCAAACTTGCCATTTTGCTAATAGGCTCATCACACAGTAGGATTTGTCACCCTTTGTTGAGGGCCTTACAGTAGCCATTACAGAGATAGATTGTGGCAGTCAGAACTACCTTATTACCTAATTGCTGGCAATTATTATGGATACACATCATCAAAGTGTATGTACCTTTTATAGCCATGATACATTATTGCTGTTAGTACTGCTGACTGACTGTAGTCTCACATACTGTATTCTGTGTGTCTTC
>NC_056735.1:803045272-803152772 GCF_019279795.1 Protopterus annectens
AAGGTGAAGGTGGGATTACATCAAGGATCAGCTCTGAGCCCTTTCTTATTTGCAATGGTGATGGACAGGATGACAGACGAGATCAGACAGAAGTCCCCATGGACTATGATGTTTGCAGATGGCATTGTGATCTGTAGTGAAAGTAGGGAACAGGTGGAGGAGACCCTGGAGAGATGAAGATGTGCTCTACCGAGAAGAGGAATGAAGGTCAGCAGGACTAAGACAGAATATTTGTGTGTGAATGAGAGGGAGGATAGAGGAATGGTGAGGATGCAAGGAGTAGAGGTAGTGAAGGTGGATGAGTTTAAATACTTGGGGTCAATAGTTCAGAGTAATGGTGAGTGTGAAAGAGAGGTGAAGAAGAGAGTACAGGCAGGATGGAGTGGGTGGACAAGAGTGTCAGGAGTGATTTGTGACAAACGAGTACCAGTAAGAGTGAAAGGGAAGCTCTACAAGAGGGTGGTGAGACCAGCTATGTTATATGGGTTGGAGACAGTGGCATTGACAAAATGGCAGGAGTTAGAGCGGGATGTGGCAGAATTAAAGATGTTAAGATTTGCACTGGGTGTGATGAGGGTGGACAGGATTAGGAATAAGTATATTAGAGGGTCAGCCCAGGTTGGAAGGTTTGCAGACAAAACCAGAGAGGCGAGATTCTGTTGGTTTGGACATGTGCTGAGGAGGGATGCTGAGTATATTGAGAAAAAGATGATAAGGATGAAGCTACCAGGTAAGAGGAAAAGAGGAAGGCCTAAGATAAGGTTTATGGATGTGGTGAGAGAGGACATGCAGGTGGTTGGTGTGACAGAGAAAGATGCAGAGGACAGGAAAAAATGGAAACAGATGTGCCGCTGTGGTGACCCCTAACAGAGACAGCTGAAAGAAGATGATGATGATGATGATGATGATTAAATGCATATTTTATTTGTTTTATTATCTGCTAAGTATTTATATGCATTTTACTCATGCATCTACTATTCAAAGTGTGTTGAGAAATGATGTTTTATTGAAAGGTTTATACAAAGGTCAAAATGCTTTCTGTGATTTAATTTGGCTTACTGATGCTTCATTATTCATTATTTATGATTCATTTACATATTTAATTTATTACAGTTTTGCATTGGTTAATTGTGGGGTTACAAAGGTTTTTAAACAAGAATTAAAGGTTAGTACGCACATCTGATTAAGTTTTATGACGAAAACATAAAAGGAGTATTTGAAAGTGTTTATGTGTTTCAGTGTTTTTTGCTAATAAAGAATTTTGTGTTTGAACTTGGTTTGACCTCCATTGCCTATATTTTACTTTTTTTTGTCAAAAATGAGATTAGAACCTCTACCTATCTAATTATTTTGTACTATAATGTTACATAATTATTGCATGCGCCACAGAGCTTATAGGGCTGACGGTTCTCGAAAGGTACCGCTAAGGTGAATGACATCAGCGACTCTTGTTAAGTAGGGCAATGGGATGTGTACTGGGTTGAACACACCTCAAAATGGTACAACCCACCCCTGAGAGAATATGGTTCTCACCCAAACATACATACACACACACACACACACACACACACACACACACACACACACACACACATACACACACACACACACACACACACACACACACACACACACACACACACACACACACACACACACACACAGTATCACAGTTGCCAGTATTGAGTTTAGAACCTCTACCTATCTAGTTATTTATACTACAGTGTTACACAGTTATTGCACAAGCGAAAGAGCTTATAGGACTGAGGACTGTCCAAAAGGTACTTCTAAGGTGAATGACATCGGCAACCCTTGAAAAGTAGGGCAATGGGAAGTGTACTTGGTGGGAAAGGCCTCAAAATACTTTATCCTACAAACATGCTGATTTACAAACACTTATATGTACACACACATTAGGCAAAACTGAAATTAAAACCCCTACCTATCTAGTTATTCATACTACAGTATTACGCAGTTACTGCACATGCCATGGAGCTGATAGGGCTGAGGGCTGTCCCAAGGTACTTCTAATGTGCATGATATTAGCAGTCCTTGTAAAGTAGGGCAATGGGAAGTGTACTTGGTGGGAAAGGCCTCAAAATACTTTAACCTACAAAAGTACACACTTGCACACTCTTATATCCATACACACATCAGCCAGAAATTTAGAATAGAACCCCTGCCTACTCAGTTATTTGTACTACACTGTTATGCAATTATTGCTCATGCCATAGAGCTTATTGGTCTGAGGGTTGTCCAAAGGTACATCTAAGTTGAATGACATCAGCAGATCTTGTAAAGTTGGGCCTTTGGATGTGTATTGAGGGGTAAAGGCCTCATAATACTTTCACCTACAAACACACATGCACACAAAAGCGGGTGATGTGATATTACAATCCTCTATCTCACTACTATTACACAATGGGGCTCATCTTCATGCTGGCACATGCAACTGTTTACAGCTGGCATGCAACTGTCCATAGCAAGATATCACTCTATGCCTTTCAGGGTATTCCTGTTTATGACTCACTGTGTGTGTGTGTGTGTGTGTGTGTGTGTGTGTGTGTGTGTGTGTGTGTGTGTGTGTGTGTGTGTATGTGTGTGTCTCCCTATGTCGCTCTCTCTCTCTATCACTGTCTGTGTCTCTCTTCACCATGTCTATGTGTGTGCATGCTTGAAATATTGTTATATGTTGCCCATATATATGTCTGTGTATCACATGCAACAGATGGAGATATATCACGTATGGGCCACCTACAGCTAGCTTAGGGTAATCCTGTCTGACTGGTGTCTGACTGGTGTGGGTAGAGACAGTAAAGGTGTACATAGCTGTCTGTTACAAAGACATCTATTCACAATACAGTTATATACTCTGATGTGGGTTTAGACATGGGCTGTAATTCTCTAAGGGTATGGACATGCCCATTATGACCTTCTATAGTAAGAGTGGGACTCCATTCCAGAGAGAGTTGTACTCTGCTCTCATGATTTGTATACTACAGCCATACTTGTCAGCCAGTTAGTGTAAGAAATCTGGAGATAGCCTGCCAAAATGGGGGGACAATGGCCCACATATAGGCAGATACTGTAAATATTGCTCTTATTAATGTACAAAGTTGCTAGAATAACAGGGTTTGTTTTAGCAGACATCTTCTGACATATATGTCATCTGACACTGAAATGTATTGTGTCATTACTTACTGACAGATATCCTCAGATCATTACAGTAATTTACCTGGAAAATATAAGATGTATGATGCACAGACCAAACTTGTGAGCCAAACTATAGACATTCTTGCCCAATCCGGCCAGTTCAGAGGGTGGCTACAGCCTATTGGCTGATGAAGTTGTGTAAACACTCCAGAACCTCAGTGATATACTGGCTGGTTGTGTGGCATTCTTCTTAACTGATAAGCCATATCCTGGTGTTGGCACAGACTGCATGCTACTGAGCAGAAATGTCCATTATATGTGTGGTATATTTCACATAGCACTGTGATTTCCAGCTATGTGAATGGCAGAGCAGTACAGAGTAATGTTGTGAACCACTGACAGATATTTGTTTATAAGTTGATACGTTGATATGAGGTTACTAGGCTATTGGGCCTGAAGTCCTTATAACCCTCACAGACAAGAGTGTAGCCCATGTTAAGACATGTCAGGACAGAGCCCCTGTCAAGCAAGGACACAAGTGGAATCACAGGACTGTATTTTCTGTTTCCCATTCACTTATATAGGCAGCACTTTGCAAGGAGTATTGAGGCACTCAGCTTGATATTGTCAGGGAGTGTAGTCCAGAGATGGGGGAGTCTGTGGGACATGTATCTATCACACCAACAAGCCCTATTGATATCACAGACTGGGCTGATGATGTGCCTACAGGTTGTTCGAGTGGGCCTTGCCTTCGAGATGTGCAACGGTCCCATTATGGCAGGGTCTGGATTGCCTTGTATGCCAGATAGAGATCACCTCTGAGGAGTCTGTATGGAACTGAGTAGCGGGATAGTGCTGTGTAGGGTAGGTGTTTGTGGTCCTGGAATCTCCCAGTGAGAAAATTCTGTGGTCTCTCCAGCTGCTGCATGTGCTTTGTGAGGTACATGCTGAAGGGGGCATTGTACAAAATAATTGGCCTTACAAGCTTAGACTACATGGATCTTATGACCTTTTTGTCCCTGGATGGGATACCCTTACTTTTGAGTCGGCCTGTCTATGAAGCTTTCTGTACAATGGATTCAACATGGTGCACAGACTTCAGGTGGCTATCAACCTGGGTGGCCAAATGCCTCAGTACAGATTGTGTATGTAGGACATTGTTGTTAATATGATAACATGTGGGGAAGTCAGTCTCCGCAACAAAGATGATGATGTATCTGTAGACAATAAACTTGAAGCCATGTTTCTGGCAGCAGTCATTTGTTTTGGTGTGACTCTGTTGTGGGATGCCCACATCACTTTGGGTATTGATGACTGTTCCCAGCTTGCAGTCATCTGCCAAGTTGGTCAGCCATAGGCTAGTGTTTTTGGCCTGCACCTCCAGGAAGCATATGCCATATACCAGAGGCCCCCAGACCAATCCCAGTTGTATGACACTCATTATGGGTGTACTGCTTGGGTTGGTTATCCCTATTATGATCATGTGGGTTCTATCAATAAACCAGTTTGCTGCTCATCTGGTAACATGGATTGCTGCCTAGTTGACAAAGTTCATGTACTATGGCCAAGTGGGGAATAGTGTGTACGGCTTTGGCCAAGTCAAGGTGGCTGGAGTGCACCATCTTTCCCTCATCCATGCCTTTCTTGGCTGTCTCAGGGATGTCATCCAGAGTTCACTGACATACCTCCCCTTGAGAAAGGCAGACTGTGTGCGGTCAAGTAATTTGAGTTTGCCAATGTCCCTGTTAATGAGGTTCATTATGATCCATTGCATGGCCTTGCAGATCAAGCTAGTTAGGCTGATGGGTCTTTAATTTCCAAGATGGGTGAACACTCCACCTTGGTGTACAAGGATGACAGTGGATGTCCACCACTCAGCTGTGACAAAGGCAGTACTCAAGCTTTGGTTGTGTAGGGTGTGTAATGATGCTTCCAGTTCATGCCTGGGTTCATGTAGGTTGCAGACTGGGATGTATTCAGGTCCAGTGGAGGCTGTATTCATGACTTTGAGAGGGCAGTGATGACCTGTTCCCTAGTGATAAGGGTTGGATGGTCAGATACTGGGGATGTACTGTTTTCTGATGGGGGGGGGGGCAGAAGAGAGATATTTCCAGTGAATCTGTCAGCCAGTAGATTGGTTATATCTACATCATTTGTGTATGTGGTGTCCTTGACCACTAGTTCTACACAGATCTGGGAGCTTCCTTTGGGAATGCAGACATATGCGAGGAAGACCTTATGATTGTCTGTCTTAGATGTGGGCAATTTAGACTTGGAGATGCCATTAGAGGGATTCAATGGTGCTCTTATTTGTTTGTTCAGGCTAGGGGTGATTACTTCCAATTGTGCACCTGCTCCTTCTCAGTCCTGGACAACAATGTCATCCTTTTGTTTCATAGTTCCTTTACTGCAGATGTTTGCAGACTGGTTTACTCTCCCTTGTGAATGATGATGTTGTCCTGTCAGGTACTCCTGATTCCATGCATCTGCATATGTATGCTGGTATAGTACGCTTGTGTACATTTGGACATTGTTGCCTATTCCTTCAGTGGAGTAGGGGTTGTTCAACTGTTTACACCATTCCTCTGGTGATTGTGTTCAGCTTGGGAGACATTTTCATTTTACCATGGCTGGGGAGGGTGGGTCAGGAGAGATGGTGATATCGAGCATGATAGCTTTTTTGCCAGATCTTGCCAATGAGGATGATACCATAGGAGTGCTGCATTGTTTAATCATGTTGGTTACTGCCAAGTTCAAAATATGTATCATATCTTGTGGGGGTATCAAGTAGCTGTCCTAAGGATTTAGCATTGATAAGATGGGGGAATCTCTCTGCATTTCTGTTCTGGCATGGTTGGTTTTCCAGTCAGTTGTTGGGTAGTATAAGTCAGCCAGGATAAGGGTAATGGATTGAATATTGATAGATTTGTAGAGGGCCAGATATGTGGGGTGGGTATCCTGATTCAGATATGTTTGCCCATAGCTACCTATAATTTGCATAGGGGTCTTGTCATTGGTTGACTGCACTTGAGTGTCTTATGTGTGTCAGACTGTTTGACCAGCATGGAGGTGTGTCTGTCTAATATATCTTTATACTCCACCTCCTTTGGCTTTGCTGCCCACATTTTGGGGTCTGGCTATGTGATAGGATGAGTGATCAGGTAAGGATGGGTTGCTCCCCACAGCTGTGGGCCAGGTTTTTGTGAATGCACAAATGTCACCATCTGCCAGAGTTACAAATGCTTGCAATGAGTAAATTTTCCTGTTTAGACTGCTCACGTTTAGCAGCATGGCCTTTACTTTGCATTTTGTTGAGTGTTATATGTTGGTAGTATTGACCGCATGACTTTCCCTAAAAAGACACTATGGGGGAGGTAAGGGTCTTTGCCAGAGGCCTTAAGGCCAAGTGAGAATAATGAAGACCATATCTAGCAAAGCAGTATGGTCTGTCGGTCATATGTTCCCAGGCTGACAGGCAGTGGATCCCCCTGGGATGACACCAGTAAGTAAGCTAATTGTTATTGCCAATCATTTTCTGTTTGTATTGAGCCATCATTCCAGGTAATGGTAGAATTCTGCTTAAGGCTAGGGACATACCTGCATGGGACACATATTCAGCAATCTGAATTATGTCTGTCTTCCTATACTCTAGGCATGTACATCTGATGTTCACACCACCATGGACTAGGCTAGAGTGATAACAGTACCTGTTGCTGAGTAACCTGAGTGCATGTGTGACATGGCGGATTCTGGAACCTGACAGACAAGTAAGTAAGCTCTCTCCTTATAGAGCCTGGTGAGAGGCACATCTGTGTGTCTCATGATGGAGTGTCCTATGAGTAATATGTTGGGTTTATGGTAAGGCCTTAGTGGTTGCGAGACACTGATGTGTGGACTATGCATGTTCTGTGGTGTGTAGGTTTGTGGAATTCCCATGTGTTTTTGCCTCTGAGGTGTCCTTTGTTTGTGTTTTTGTTTTGTTGATGACCTCCATTTACATGGGTCTGGTTGTGTAGTTGTGGGTGATGTTCACTGACTCCATACCCTGCAGGGTACCTATGTTATTGCATGATTTGCGCTGGTGTGCACATTTTCCATTTGTCTGGTCAGTGGTTCCCCTTCCTCTTATGTGTGTCTCTTTGTCCTCCTGTAGTCCAGTTAGATGCTTTGCCTACAGTGGCTGCTGCTATGTATTTGTATTTCTGGTGTGAGTGGGGTAGATGCTGTAACATCACACAGGGTTATGGACTTCACACCTCTGAATGTAACTATTTAGCAGGTTGTAAATCATTGCATCACTACATCTGCTGTGGTCCTAAGACAGTTTGTGTTGCTATGTTATTATGAGGTGAAATGTTGGCTCTAGCAGTCAACCTGTCACAGACTGACAACTGGATAGGCCCATATATGACAGACACAGGCTCACACATGGGGACAGTGTGTTACTAATGCTCTGCCAAACATAGACAGTTAGGAGACTGGTTTGATATTTGCTTGTTATTTCTTATGGGTATGATGTCTGCTTCTCCACTGTCTGCCATTGATGTTTTGACATGAACCTTTCTTGTTTTGCAAATAGTTTGGAAGGTAAATGCAGTGTTAGGACAAGCATAACAGATATAAGTGGCATACCTTTGGTCTGTCTGTGATGCTTGTCATTCCAGGGGTATGGATGGTGGCCAGTGATTTGTCAGTGCTG
The DNA here is from genome assembly GCF_019279795.1 of Protopterus annectens. NCBI lineage: Eukaryota > Metazoa > Chordata > Ceratodontiformes > Protopteridae > Protopterus > Protopterus annectens. Next base: position 803,053,125 of record NC_056735.1, read on the forward strand.
ACACAGTAAGGCGTCAGCCATTTATAACTTGGCAGTACATTAACCTTCAGGTACCTGCTGTCCTACTAGGCACTGTACCTCTCAACGTCTTACAGCCATAAATCTGGAGAAAGCCATAAATAATTGCGTGACAAAGTGCCAAAAATAGGGACAGTTGTTAAATATTGCCCTTACAAACTTAGATAGCTGCTACAATAACAGGCTTTGAATTAGCATGCATTTTTCTAAAGGGTATGAAGTCTGAAACTGAAATCTGTTCATTCGTTCTGACTTTAGTCTTTAATGATTTTCCAGTAAACCATAATTTCATGACAAACAGCAAAATTATGATGCAAAACTCTGGACATTCTGCAAAAATGTGTACAGTTTAGAGGTATGCTAAGCACTGGTTACTCTGAGCTGTGTACTGTCCATATGAGTGGCTCCATGTCCCTGACTTGTCCAACTTTCCTGCAGTAATGGACACTGGCTTCAGGACAGTGTGTACAGGTCCTAATGTAGGTGTAGCTGACATGCAATATACTTGGCACAGAAAGTCTTGGAACATGGACCCTGTCAAACACAGTACTGCACCTAGGCCACTAGGCAACAACAACCAAGAGTAAGTGCTGCCCACTTCCTGACAACATTAACCATGCATATACATAGCGCATTGACCCCTGCATATTGAGAATGTGCAACAAGTTATCAAGTTTATTGGGACAGCCCTGAGAATGTGTGGTCTGCTGCTATTACCTACAAACATACATGTCACTGCATTTCTATAGGGACATGGGCATGTTGGGTCATACCTGTCAACTGTACACATTTGCACAGACTGTGCAGATGTTAGCTTTACTTTTTGACTTCATTTAGCATAGTGCTGTGCCTGTCTTGGAAAGTGTTGGCATATCACTGAAGACCGAAGGCTAGGATGTAATGGCAGACATTTCAGTTTCAGACTTCATACTCTTCAGACACTTCATGCAACTGCTGCGATGGCTAGTTGGTTAACTACTGTGAATACAGTGTTCAGGGTCTGGGTTCAAGACCTGCAAGGTCTGTTTATTTAGGGAGATTAACATAATGGTTAAGGTGTTTGCCTTATAAACCAAAGATGCAGAGTTTGATTCTTACATGGGAAAATTGGCTAGGCTTAAAATGGTCCACAAAGGCAGTTAGCCAAGTACTAATCTATGAGCCTATGAACCTATAAGATCTGCTGTGATATCACTGTGGAAGTCTGTAAGAGGACAATTTCATCATTGTCCCTATTTGTGGCCTTTGCCAGACATTTCTTAATGGATTTCTAAGGCTGACTTGCTGGGAGAGACTGAGGGGTGAGTATGGGACCCCGACACTGACATTCATGCATGTGATCTATGACCCCCCCCAGTTTATTTGTCCCCCACATACACTGCAGTGTGTTTGGTCTGCTAGGGGACTACTGCATACTCTGTGAAAGCCGGTATTAGGCAGACATTTCCTGTTGTCCCACATAGCTGTCAGTTGTTTGCTGCTAACCCTGTAGCCCACCCCATTCCCTTGCATACATGCAGCAATAACTGAGATATGCTATCAAAATATACTACATTTATCTATTAAAAAGAGTGAGTTACCTTGTCCCTGCGGCATTTGTGAGGATGGTGCTTGAGGGCTGACTCTGTTGGATGCACGCAGTACATGCCTTATACATGGTAAGATACAGGTAGTGTGATGTGTGTGGCATCAATTTTACTGTGTGTGCAAGTTGTAGAGAGGTGTCAGTATTTGGGTCTCTAGGGTGTCAGTGTATGTGGTATGCATTGCCTCTTTACCCAGGCCAGGGCATGCCTACATCTGCCTACAGGGGCAGGCTCAGATGGTTCCTCCTCTGCGTCTCCCAGTGCTGTGGAGGCCTTGGCAATGGTGGAGGCTGTATGCCTCTTCCCTGTGATGTTCCTGCTGCAGCTGTTTCCACAGGACCATATTGTGCATGGCACATACTATGAATATGTGCACACATGTGGCTGGAGCTGTAATGCTCCACCAGATATGTCAAGGCAGCAGAACCGTGACTTGAGCAACTCAAACACATGCTCTATAAGGTTCCTACTTTGTGCGTGTGCCTCACTATGGCATTCTTCAGTGTGTGTGTGCATTTCTGATGGGTGTCATCAACCCCAGTTCCAGTGCATAGCCTGCATCCCCCACAAGATGGCCATACAGGATGTCCCCGCTGGCAAATGCCTGGTATGGCTGTGAACCATACCAGATGTGGGAGTCGTGAGAGCTGCCAGGGCTGCCAGCACACACACACATTCATGATAATGCCCTGGGCATTGCACATGACCTGACAGAAGATGGAGTGATAGCCCTTGTGGTTGACATACACTGTACCATCTTCACCTGGTGGTGCTTTGATGGGACGTGAGTGCAGTCTATGGCATCCAATACCTCCTGGTATTCTGCTACATGGTGGAAGAGCTGCATATTGTTGGTCATCTCCTCACAGGTTCTGGGGAAATAAATGTGCTCACCAGCATATAGTAGCATGGCATCCAGCAACTGGTGGAGTACCCTGGATGCAGATGCTTGTGAGACCCCCATGATGTCCCAAGTAGGTATTTGGAAATTACCTGTAGCTAGTATTCTTAAGGCTACACATACCTTGGTTTCAACCAGGATGGGTTTCCTTCTGTTGGCTCTGTGTCTGAGGTGAAGCCGGCAGAGCTTGGTGAGTTGCTGAAGTATGTCTCTGTCCACCCTATAGTGCTCTAGTATCTCCAGATCATGTAGCCCCTGAAAGATAACCCTGAGTCTGAACATTCTTCTAATCCTTGGTCTAGGCCAGTTGTCAGCATTATCCTCATCACAACCCTCAGTCTGTAACACATACAGATGTAGCAAAACAGCAGCAGCCCCTATCATTTTGTCAGTTAAAAACCTCAAGTGTGTACAGCAATGGTGCAGAGTTTGTAGGAAAAAAAAGACTGAAATGTGATTGCATACTTTATACTGGTGTGCTGCAGATGCTGCCTGTATGAATGGCTGACTATGATACATTCCTTCTGCCAGCTATATTATTGAGAGGTTTAAATGGGCCACTGTGAATGGCAGTGTGTGTATTAGTGATTTGTAGTTCATTTCCTTTATTCTGCTATTTTCTTTTTTTTCTCTCTATTTCCATTGTGTATAAGCCCCACAGTGCACTGCACAAACTGGTTTAGCTAGTGTAAACATTGCTTGAGCAGAAAAGGCCCTCTTCTGGACATGAACACGGTTATCATTTCTTGAACCAGCTAAGCACAGCTAAGCAGCCTCAGACACACCTTCTTGCTTAGCTGTGCTTAGCTGAGTGCAGATAGGAGCTGCTGTGATCCAATGTGCTTACACCAAGCATGACACACCCCCTTTTCATGTCAGCTGCTTTTTCTGCTTACACCACTGCATTATAGTTCTTTCATGGTTAGGTACCCACAGATATGGCCTCACATTTTGCTATTCAGTGAATTTAGCTCATTTACATACCCCTACTGGCTTATACCCTACTTACCCCACTACACTGAAGCCTATGTCCTTAGCAACTGCTGTTATCTGTTATTGTTATGAGTCTGCATGCTGCCCACTATAATGACAAAATTCATGTTTCACATTTAATTGACTTCTTGCAGTTTTTTTTTTATTTTCTGCATGATCACATTTGCTCGCTGCTGCGCTCAGCTTAAACAACCAAAATCAGCCAAAAAAAATTTAGATTTTGGCATATTTAAAATACTTTTCTGTGCCAATTGGCATACCTAATAAAAATAATACATGCTTCACTTTGAGCTGCCATGCCCTCATTTTGATTTTTGCAGAAATGTACATGATTAGAAACAGAATACATTTCTGCTCCAGACACGGCTCCAACACGGTTGACTGTCTGCTTGGTGGATCAGTATGCTAATTCTCCTTATTTGCATGGTTTTCACCAGCAAATGAGGTGATTTGTATTATTCCGTGATGTCCATGTCGGAATAGTGCTGGGAGGTTTGTGCACACTCCTAGCCTTGTTTACTGGATCACACAGGTGCCAAACTCTGTGTTCGAGCTGTGCCAGTATTCTTACATGGAGTTTAGCTTTGTGCAAGCTTAATTGAATCCCGGGGCAAGAGTCTCTCAATCAGCAGAAAATGCAAATATCGAGGATGGAAGTAGCGCTAAATGACATAGAAGGAAGATTAACTGAAGAAGAAAACAACACTGAATTCCTAATAAAATAAAATACTCTACTTTTGAGAAAAATACATGACCTAGAGAATAGATCCAGGAGAAACAACATCTATATTTTTGGTTTGCCTGAGAAGATAGAAAGTGGAAGTATGACAAAATTCTTAACATCCTGGTTTCCTAAATTCCTTGGCTTACCAGAAGATATGTCTTATGACATCAAGAGAGCATGCAGGTCTCTGGTTGTCTCTTCTACTAAAAAATAACTCATCACCAAGATCTACCATTGTAAGGTTTTTCTCTTCGCAGGGCAAGGAATTAATTCTCAGCTCAGCTTGGTCACAATCTCCTATCAAACTGGATGATAAAATAATAAGATTTGACACTGACTACTCTTCTACAGTGATATCCAAAAGGAAATGTTTTCCACCCTTAATTAAAGAACTCAAGAAAAAAAAATCCTCTTACTTTTTTCCTGACAGACTTAAAATATTTCTTTCAGATGAAATCAAAACAGTTGAAGACATAGACATTGCAATGTCCTTTCTGACATCAAAAAATAACAAATCAAATAAAAGTTATAAATTGGAATAATAGTTCCCTTAAATGGCAAGATGAAAGAAATTATTGGAAAACTAATAAGAAGAAACTGAAGGAAAAGTGATTCTCTATTTAATATTATTGCTAGTTTACTTAACAAGTAGTTTTATCCCTGATTTTCATAATAGTTTTCCTATGTCTCTCTTAAAACATTCTGAGAGAGAAGCCTGGATACACACTTCATTAAGGCAATTCATTCATTTTTTATTTGTGTTTGCTTATTTATACTTATTTTTTATTCCGATACTAAATTACTATTTATATATCATAATTGGGTCTGGTACATACATATTGCTTTGATCACTATGCTTATTTGTAATTAATTTATTTTTTTATTATTATTTCATAAATATTTATTATACCTTGGTGGTGGTTATGTATGTAGGTTTTTCATGCTTATATTTCTATATAAATCTCTATTTTTTCTCAATTAACTTATTTCTCATAGTAAGACATTAAATATTTTGAATATTTTTTTTTCTTTTTTATACTTCTCACTTTAACATTTAAAGTTCATTCATGCAATGTTTGTAAACTGTTATTCTGCTGTTTGTATTTAACGCTGGGTTACTGAGATGTCTATTTATATAAGGATTGGATTAAATACTTGATTATAAAAGTGTAATTTGTGTGTCCGTGTGTTGGGTGTTTAGATCTGTTAACTAAAATTTAATCATGTTATATATAAAGATCTTTGAAATATGTTTTGGTTTTACCTTATATTTTTGGTTTGGTGCTTATGGAGTTGTGCTTGTCAGGCTAACTAATGGGAAGTCACTGATGATTTAAATCAGGAATTGATGGACATTGAAGTTTTAGATTTCATGTACTTCTGAGGCTATAAGGTGGTGAAAGACTAGCTTTTTTGTTGATGCTCTAGGTTTCCAGATGCAACGTTTGGGGTTTTTTGCTTTCTTTATGTATATCTTAGTTCATATTCCTTGCATTACAGGACTTGAAGGTGTGCCAGTGTTGTAGTTTGATGTGGTATCTGATGGCTTCTATTTCGGAGTCTCTTTTTATTTATGTAAGCTGGGCATTCCTGGACTTGATCTTGATGTTTGATTTGTACTTGGTTGATGGGGCTGAGGGAGGGTTGGGAAATATGATTGGATTTGCCAGCCTTGTATGCTCATTGGGTTATACTATAAGATTTAGGCTGTAAAAGATTGTGGTACATTTTTGCAAACAGAAGCCATGATACATAGTGAAGTTAAAATGACTTATCTAAGCTTATGCCCTTACAGTTATAATATCTGCTGACTGTTGTCTTTTTTGAAACTTCTGAATCATAATTAGATTTCCTGCCTAGGTCACATGGTGCACTGTGTTTTTTTTAAGGCTTTTCTACAGATATACAAGTTGCATGTTAAAAGGAAGCACGTACGTTGTACTGGGTGTATGTTCGATAAGATTATAAAGTGCTCATGCATTTAAATGCACTGACTTCATTCGATACAACATAATAAATAGTAAGTTAATGATTTTTATGATTGCAAAGATAATGGGTTTTAGAAAAAAATCATTCTCTTTAAGTGATAATAAAAGAAGTTACATGAGTAATTTTACAAGGGAAAGATGCACACAGACAATGTTTTTTTTCTATCTAGTCCTGCTACATTACTGTCATAGAAGACTAATCCACTGGGATACACATCCCTTTTTTATATAGTATATCTTAATTAAGGTTAATGTACTTTTGACTCACATCAGACTGTTTTTGTGACTTATTGCAGATTATCACAGACAGATGTGTGGTATTCATTCAAAGTATAGAAGAAAAGCTAAGTATATACAAATTATTGCTATGCTTCACCTCTGAAGACAATAATAAGGTGTTTTTTGTCATCCAACATGGGCCCTTATAATTCTAATGTCAGCTTACATAACAAATTAAATTATGATAAACACATTAAACAAGATATCCATATTTGGTATTATAGCTGGAAATAGATTCTTCAAGGAGCACAAAAAAAATTACTAAGAGGTCAGACCAAATGTCTTTTTTTAATTAAAAGAAACATTTTACTTTAGTGTTTTATTTTACACCTCTTTACCACCCAACTCCTTCATTTGTTGTTTTACCTGGATCTATTTCTTCACATAGTGCTGTGATACTAGCAAACCCTAGCATCAAACTGGAAAAAGAATTTTAAGTATAGATATATAAAAAATGAGGTTTTAAGTTAACTTTTTAGCATACTTTATCATTTGCATTTTTAATAACAGAATACACACTACCAGTTATTGTAAACACAGCAAGTTTCTACATCACTAAAGTATTCATATTAATTAAGTACATGCACAGAGTACCCAATTTAATAAATAGCATGAAACAAGTAGAAGAAAAGAGAAAAAAACAATTATGTACAGTGGATATAAAAAGTTTACACAACCCTGTTAAAATGCCAGGTTTTTGTGATATAAAAAAATGAGACCACAATAAATCATGTCAAAACTTTTTGCACCTTTAATGTGACCAGTGACCTGTAGAATTCAATTGAAAAACAAGCAGATCTGTTAGGGGAAAAAAAAAATTAAAAACATACAATACATTAGTTGCATAAGTGTGCGCACCCTTAAACTAATACTTTGTTGTGTGTGTACACCCTTAAACTAATACTTTGTTAAAACACATTTTGGTTTAATTAGAGCATTCAGTCTTCTTGGGTACACACCTGCCATCAATTAAAGAGACTCTGATTAACCCCGAATAAAGTTCAGCTGTCCTAGTAGGATTTTCTTAACATTTACTAAGTCGCCTGCTCTAGCAAAATCCATGGTTCACAGGGAGCTTACAAAGCATCAAAGGGATCTCATTTCTGAAAGGTATCAGTCAGGAGAAGGGTACAAAGAAATTTCCACACCATTTGGCTATACCATGGAACACAGCGAAGACAGTCATCAAAAAGTGGAGAAAATATGGGACAACAGTGACGTTGCACAGAACTGGACATCCCTCCAAAATTGATGAAAAGACAAGACGAAAACTGATCAGGGAGGCTGCCAAGAGACCTACAGCAACACTGAAGGAGCTGCAGGAATTTCTGGCAAGTACTGGTTGTGTACTACATGTGACAGCAATCACCCATATTCTCCATATATCTGTACTATGGGGTAGGGCTACAAGACAGAAGCCTTTTCTTACACAGAAGAACATCCAGGTCCAGCTAAAATTTGCAAAACAATACATCAAGTTTCCCAAAAGCATGTGGGAAAATGTGTTATGGAATGATGAGACCAAGGTTGAGCTTTTTGGCCACAATTCCAAAATGTATGTTTGGTGCAAAAACAACAGTTTGCATCACCAAAAGAACACCATTCCCATGGTGAAGCATGGTGGTGGTGGCAGTATCATAATTTAAGGTTGCTTTTCTTCAGCTGGAACTGGTACTTTAGTCAAGGTGGTGGGAATTATGAACAGCTCCAAATACCAATCACTTTTGGCCCAAAACCTTCAGGTGTCTGCTAGAAAACTGAAGATGAAGATGAATTTCCCCTTTGAACATGACAATGACCCTAAGCATACATCCAAATCAACAAAAGAATGGCTTCACCAGAAGAAAATTAAAGTTTTGGAATGGCCCAGCCAGAGCCCAGACCTAAATCCAATAGAAAATCTGTGGGGTGATCTGAAGTGGGACATGCACAAGAGATGCCCTCGCAGTCTGAAAGATTTGGAGCACTTTTGCAAGGAAGAGTGGGCAAATATTGCTAAGTCAAGATGTGCCATGCTAATAGAGTCCTACCCAAGAAGACTGAATGTTGTAATTGAATCTAAAGGTGCTTCAACAAAGTATTAGTTTAAGGGTGTGCACACACAACAAAATATTAGTTTAAGGATGTGCACACTTATGCAACTAGCATATGTACATTTTTTTATTTTTTATATTTTTCCCCTAACAGATTTGCTTGTTTTTCAACTGAATTGTGCAGATTATAGGTCACATTAAAGGTGAGAAAGGTTTTGAAATGATTTATTGTGGTCCCATTTTTTTATATCTCAAAAACCTGGCATTTTAACAAAGATGTGTAAACTTTTTATATGCACTGTATATGTATGTGTATGCATATATATATCTGTAGTGTGTATATATATATATATATATATATATATATATATATATATATATATATATATATATATATATATATATATATTCTTCTTCTTCTTTCAACTGCTCCCACTAGGGGTCGCCACAGCAGATCAGCTGTTTCCATTTCTTCCTGTCTTCTGCATCTTGATCTGTCACACCAATCACCTGCATGTCCTCTCTCACCACATACATAAGCCTTATCTTAGGCCACCCTCTTTTCCTGTTACCTGGCAGCTTCATCCTTAGCATCTTTTTCCCAATATACTCTGCATCCCTCCTCAGCACATGTCCAAACCAATGCAATCTTGCCTCTCTGGCTTTGTCTCCAAACCTTCCAACCTGGGCTGACCCTCTAATATACTTATTCCTAATCCTGTCCATCCTTGTCACACCCAGTGCAAATCTTAACATCTTCACCTCTGCCACGTCAAGCTCTGACTCCTGCCTTTTTTCAGTGCCACTGTCTCCAACCCATATAACATAGCTGGTCTCACTACCCTCTTGTAGACCTTCCCTTTCACTCTTACTGGTACTCGTCTGTCACAAATCACTCCTGACACTCTTCTTCACCCACTCCATTCTGCCTGTACTCTCATCTTCACCTCTCTTCCACACTCACCATTACTCTGAACTGTTGAACCCAAGTATTTAAACTCATCCACCTTTGCCACCTCTACTCACTGGATCCTCATCATTCGTCTATCCCCCCTCTCATTCGCACACATATATTCTGTCTTAGTCCTGCTGACCTTCATTCCTCTTCTCTCTAGAGCATATCTCCACCTCTCCAGGGTCTCCTCCACCTGTTCCCTACTCTACAGATCATAATGTCATCTGCAAACATCATAGTCCACGGGGACTCCTGTCTGATCTCGTCTGTCAACCTGTCCATCACCATTTCAAATAAGAAATGGCTCAGAGCTGATCCTTGATGTAATCCCACCTCCACCTTAAACACATCTGTCACTCCCACCGCAGACCTCACCGCTGTCGCACTACCCTTGTACATATCCTGTACCACTCTTACATACTTCTCTGACACTCCTGACCACCTCATACAATACCACAACTCCTCTCTAGGCACCGTGTCATATGCTTTCTCTAAATCCACAAAGATACAATGCAACTCCTTCTGACCTTCTCTGTACTTTTCCATCAACACTCTCAGAGCAAACATCGCATCTGTAGTGCTCTTTCCTGGCATGAAACCATACTGCTGATCACTGATCATCACCTCCCTTCTTAACCTAGCTTCCACTACTCTTTCCTATAACTTCATGCTGTGACTGATCAGTTTAAACCCTCTGTAGTTACTACAGCTCTGTACATCACCCTTATTCTTAAAAATCGGTACCAAAACACTTTTTCTCCATTCCTCTGGCATCCTCTCACTTTCCAAGATTTCATTAAACAATCTAGTTAAAAACTCCACAAACATTTCACCTAAACACCTAAACACCTCCATGCTTCCACAGGTATGTCATCTGGACCAACAGCCTTTCCGTTCTTCTTCCTCTTCATAACTATTCTTACTTCCTCCTTGCTAATCCACTGCATGTCATGATTCACTATCCACACATCATCCAACCTTCTCTCCCTCTTATTCTCTTCATTCATCATATCACTCTTCAATGTCAACAACGTTTAGAAATTTTGTTTATAAAAATCCTGAATATAAGGTATGAAGATAGGTAAAGGTGGCCAGCTTAGCCAGATACAATTTTGTAGATAATTCTGTCATTTGTAAATATTAATGTAAGCCACAGGCTTGTTCTCTTTAATGTGAAAAGACTGCACTGGATCTTGAAATGCAAAAATGTAACAACAGTGCACTCGGCTGTAGCAAAGCTCATACGTCAATTATTTGATGTCAACATTCGATATGTCTAGAGGGAGGCATCCTGCCTATTGTTTTAAGACCAAAGTTAATGGCTAGAATTTGCATGTATAAATGTCCTTTATTGCTCTGGTTTCTGACCAGGTGTAAAGAATGTAGTTTCTGTTAGCTTGGGAACACCAGAGAAGTGTGAAGAATGATGTCATGTCAAGCAGCTCTGTGTTAATTTAAAGAGAGAGAATCAGAGAGCTCTGAGCATTTTGTCTTGAGAAAATCTAACATCAGCAGCAGTGCTTTTCTCTATATGTAAGTTAAATGTAGAATTGTGTTTTCTCTTAGAAATAGCTAAGAAATAGGAAGATTAGACTAGTTTGTTTTTCTGTGATGGCAGAACTTTTCTACGGTATTATTTTACGTATTTCTCTGTGATCTCTGAACTCTTGACTGGCACTGTGTAGTAAGAAATATTGTCTTGTATTTTTTATTTATTATTAAAAATTTTTAAACCTTTCAACTGTGGCTGTTTTGTGTAGAGATAATTTAAGCTCTAAGAGTACATTGCATGTATATAGTGATGCTGTACTAAGTCACTCCAAATAAGTCTTGACTGTTTGGTTACACTTACCTTTTGAATAATAATATTGCACAGTAATAATTGGACACCCTTCAAAAGGGCCTTTGAGTAGCTGATAAATATTAGTGGGTGGTGGCAGCTGGCACTACCTTATAGTCTGGGTAAAAGGGGCACAGCTGGAGAACCTGTGCCAGCCTTCCCCAGGAGTGCCTGTGTGGTTGCATAAACACTTATCTCAAAGTGTGTGTGTGTCAGCTACCTGGGCAGGACATAAAGCACTGGTTGGACAGAGAGGGTGCTGGAGGTTTTAGCGTGCCCACTAGGCTGAGATCTGACCTTATAGCTGTGCCAGTGGGGAGTCTTATTGGGGACCTGGAGAGAAAGGAAGAAACCAGCCCCAGACTGACTCTGATTTCTGTGTGCTCTTAAGGGAAATTGTACTTTGCTGTGTGTGTATTAATTATCCTTTCCCTATATGGATGTATCTCACTCGTGTTACTGGTGAGGATTGAGGCTCCTTGATTGTTGGGCCAGTGCACGGGTGTCACATATTAATTGTTTGGCAGTGGTGGGATATCCACACCACATATTAATTGATTGGCAAATACTAATTGGCTTGTAGCAGTGTGGGTAGAGTGAATTCCTGCAGATTGTGTACAGTGATCACTGAAGGTGTTTTGTACTTTAAATCAGCCATGCAGTGAATCCTCAGAGTTCAGATCGCAATTGTTTTATTTATTTTGTTAGCTTAGTTAGTCAGGGAGAGCAGGCAGCATGTCAGCAGAGGAGTACAGAAAGCTTACAAGGAGCCAGCTGGCTGAGATGTGCCAGGCAAGGGGACTGGTGCATGGGAACCTGACTAAGGCAGACATGATTGCAGCTTTGCTAACAGCTGCATCAGAAAACAGCAACCAGGAGGATGATCAGAATGGCAGTGGAGATGTACCACACTCAGAGAATGGACAGCTCAATCTTTCTGCAGAGGACTTAAAAATCCATCTGGAGCTAAAGAGATTTGAGTTGGAGGCCAGGCATGTGGAAATAGAAGCATCTGAAAGACTGAGGCACCTAGAGAGTGAGGGCAAGGAGAAACTGCCATGGTTGCAGGCTGAGGAGAATGAGAAATTGCAACGCCTGGAAGCTGAGGAAAAGGAGAGGCAGAGGCAGCATGAGAAGGAGATGCTGACTCTTTGCCAGAGTCAGGGAGGTAATGGAGAAGGGAGTAACTGGACCCCAGAAGCACAAAAGTTCAGTAAATTTCTTCCACAGTTTAAAGAAGGGGATAATTTTGATAGTTTCATTCGTATGTTTGAGTGGGTATGTAAACAGTATGATGTTGACCAAAGGCTCTGAGTATGGTTCCTGACCCTCTTACTCCATGGCAAAGCTGTAACTGTGTTGTTTAAAATGTCTGACTTTGACTGTTTTAATTATACTACAGTTTAGAATTGTTTGTTAGAATTGTTTAAGCTAACACCTGAAACATATAGGAAAAAGTTTTGTGAGCATAGACACAAGGCAGATGAAAGTGTACATGAACATGTTGCTGAACTGAGCACTTATTTTCATAGGTGGGTGAGCGGATGTGAGTTAACCACTTTTGAAGGGCTGGCAGACCTTTAGGTGAGGGAACAAGCCCTTAGAACTTTGCCTGAGGACATGAGGACCTGGTTAGCTGATCAATGTGCAACTTCAAATGAGTTGGGGAAGAATAGAGACCTATGCCTAACAAGCAGGGCATCCCTTCACAGGAAAGGGACACCCATTACTGCTCATGGCTCTACAGGAACCCAGGGTGGGCAGCACAGACTGCCCCAATAGAATCTGCCAGTAGCAGGGGAAGCCGTTAGTCCAGGTACATGACCAGGACCTAGGGTTAACTGTTTTGAATGCAACCAGTGGGGCAATGTGACATACAGATATTCACGGAGACAAGGTGGGGAACAAAAGGTGAGAGAGCCAGTACGTGGGAAAGACAAAATGCCAATAGTACATTGTCTTTAGACAACAAGGGACTGAATTACCATCTGGCAGGTGTCCTGATAGGGAAGGATTTGGATAAGCCAGTACCATGTGCTTATGCAGTTACATGAAATCAGGCTAGGAGACAAACATATGGGTCTGGCAGCCTGGGGAGAACCAGACAGACTGCATACTTGCAGCCAGGAGTGCTGAGTACTTCAGGGAGGGAGCTATCTGTAACAGTGAAACTGAAGTTGAGTCACAGCTGCTTGTGGGTTCTGATGTTCCCTTGGACAAAGGGACTGCAAAGGTAGAGGTGAGTAATAGTACATAGGCTGACAGTGAGGCAGCACTGTCAGAGATTGCCAGACTTCATGTGGAAAAGTAGCTGGGAAGGGTTGCAAAGAGAGAGCTGAGACAGGCTCAGCTCTCAGACCCAACATTGCAAGGCCTGAGGCTGGTAGCTACTGAGGCACCTGATTCTCAAGGGAAGGGGGGATCTGAATACTAGGACAACGTGTTACTGTACAGAGAGTGGATCCTTGAGGGAGGCCTAGAAGGTGAGAGGGTACAGCAGTTGGTAGTGCCTAAAGCCTACCATCTGGCATTTCAAGCCATAGCTCATGATATTCCCTTTGCATGTCATATAGGCATAAAGCATACAAAGAGATGTCTTGTGCAGAACATCTATTGGCCTGGAATTTCCAGAGATGTAACAGGGTACTGCAGGACTTGTGACCAGTGCAAAATGTTAGGCAAGGCAGGAGACAAGGTGTGAGCTCATTTGATGCCTTTGCCTGTGATTAAGGAGCCATTTCAGAGGGTAGCTATGGATATTGTGGGGCCTCTGAGTACCCAAGTTCCACAGGGAAAATTTATATTCTAGTGGTAGTGGATTATGTTACACGATACCCTGAAGCAGTGGCTCTGTCCTCCATTGAAGCAGAAAAGCTGGCAAATGCTTTGTTGGAGATTTTCAGCAGGGTAGGTTTCCCAAAAGAAATACTGACTGACAGAGGTACCAATTTCATATCAGACCTGCTGACTTGTCTGTGAAAGTACTGTGGGGTGAAGCACATGAAGACCACTCCTTATCATCCCCAGACTAATGGTCTTGTTCAGAGGTTAAACTCTACAATCAAGTCCATGCTACTAGCATTTGCAGACCAGTTTAAGAGGGAGTGGGATAAATATTTGCCCCATCTGTTGTTTGCTTACAGGGAAGTTCCCCAGGAATCCACAGGTTTTTCACCCTTTGAGTTGTTGTATGGGCATAGGGTGAGGGGACATCTAGATTTAATTCTTGATGAGTGGGAAGGTGAGTGTGAACCTCAAAAGAAGTCTGTTGTGGCACATGTCCTAAACCTCAGGACAAGGCTCAGGGAATACATGGGCTTGGCCCAGGAGAACCTGTCAAAAGCCCAACAACAGAAAAAGGTATGGCATGACAGGAATGCTCAAGTTAGCGAGTATGCTGTGGGGCAGCAGGTAATGCTTCTCATTCCTGTCAGACACAACAAGCCACAAGCAGCTTGGGAGGGACCCTACAGGGTGGTAAGAAAGGTAAGTGATGTTAACTACATGGTGGAACTGCTAGGCAGGAGGCAGGGGCACAACTTGTACCATGTTAACATGCTGAAACCTTACCATGATAGGGAGGCCCTTGTGCTGGGCATTTGCAGTGGATTGCAGGAGGAGTCTGAGGGAGATCTGGTGACTGATCTCCTCAGTAAGGCTTGGACTGGGACCTCAGTGGAAGGAGTGGCAATGTCCCAGCATGTCCAGCCATGGCCTAAAGCTAAATGCCAAAAAGGGCATAGTCATTCCCTTTGGGAAAACCAAAGTGCCCACAAATTACCACATAGGTGGTAATCCATTAAATACGGAAGAAGTAATTAGGGATTTGGGGACCCAAGTAGATAGCAATCTCTCCTTTGACAATCACATTGCCAAAGTGGTTAGAAAGACCTATATAGCCCACCTTATCACAAAAGGGTTCACATCTAGATCAAGAGAGGTCATTGTACCCCTCTACTCATCACTCATCAGGTCCATAATTGAATACAATGCCCCATTTGAGATGTACCTTACCCGATACTTGCAGCAACTGGAAAGACCCCAAAAGTACCTCACCAAGTGGATCAAGGGACTCAAACAGGTGCCCTACGCAGTTAGGCTAAAGAAACTCCAGCTCTACTCAGTTACTTACAGCCTACTCAGAGGCAATCTGTGCCTGACATATAAAGCCATGTCCAAACCAGATTTAATGGACATGCTCCACCTCAGGAAATCCAAATTCCTTAGAGCTACACGCTCCAGGGACTTAAACCTCAGCACAGAAATAAATAAGACATGCTGGAGGGACAGATTCATATCCCAGAGGCTCCCCTCACTCTGGAACAAAATCCCAATTCATGTTAGGCAGAACCCCTCAATGACCCTCTTCAAGAGAAATATTAACGAGTGGATGGGAGATTTTAGGTTTACCCCTGGGATCTCTTCTGTGTCCCTACTAGACAGAGGCACAGTAAACTAACATTAAAAGGGCTATCTTCTGTGACGTACTATACAGAGACACAGTCAACTAATCTAAAAGAGTGGCGAAAGCCAAACACACTCTGGCTAGGCTTATAAATGCCCTAGGGCAGATAGCCTAGTATCAACCTATGAACCTATGAACCTATGAGCTATCTCCTACTCAGGTTCGAGAAATTTAAGCAGTGCTACAGGAGTTTGGGTTCATGTTCACTGGGAAACCAGGGTGCACCCACCTGGTGCAGCACCAGGTGTGTACAGGACCCCAAAGGCCTATTAGTCAGGCCGATTATAGGGTGCCTGAGAAAGTTAAACAGACTCTGAGGGAGGAGATACAGGAAATGGTGGAACTATGGGTAATTCAAGAGTCCAATAGTCTCTGGGCCTTCCCAGTGGGATGGTGCCAAAGAAGAATGGCAGCATCAGGTTCTGTGTAGACTACAGCAGATTAAATAGTCACACAGAGTCAAATGATTGCCCCATGCCTAGGAGAGATGAGGCCCTAGAACAGCTGGGTGGGTCTAAGTATCTTACAACCACTGATCTTACCAAGGGTTACTGGCTGATGCCCTTGACTCCCAGTGCTAAAGAGAAGGCAGCCTTTGTGACTCCTTTTGGCTTGTATGAGTTTACAAAGATGCCCTTTGGGATAGAAAATGCCCCAGTGACTTTCCAGATGCTGGTAGATCATATCCTAGCAGGAACAGGAGGGTTTCCCTTACTTTACCTAGATGATATTACCATCTACAGCCATTCCTGGCAAGAGCACCTTCAGCATGTCAGGGAGGTGCTGGGTAGACTACAAGGGCAGGGTTGACCATTAAGCGGAGCAAATGTCAGGTGGGTATGGCAGAGGTCTCCTACCTGGGACATAGAGTGGGGAGTGGTAAGATCAGGCCAGAACCTGCCAAAGTAGAAGCCATTCAGGCATGGCCTGCACCTGTTACCAAAAAGCAAGTGAGGGCATTCTTAGGGACAGCAGGGTACTACAGAAAGTTTGTCCCCAGTTATAGTACCATAGCTGCTCCTCTCACAGACCTGACAAGGAAGAAGTGGCCAGATAAGGTAGTGTGGACCACAGCATGTGAGCAGGCATTCCAGAAGCTTAAAAAAGCTTTGGGAGGACCCCCTGTGTTAGCCAGTCCAGATTACAGCAAATAATTCGTTGTGCAGGTGGATGCTTCAAACTATGGGTGGGGGCTGTACTTAGCCAGATTTCTTCAGAGGGAGAAGAGCACCCAGTCATTTTTCTCAGTCGCAGGCTCCAACCCAGGGAGGAATGCTATGCAGCTGTAGAAAAGGAATGTCTAGCCATAGTGTGGGCACTGCAGAAACTTCAGCCTTATTTGTATGGAAGAAAATTCACTGTAGTGACAGATCACAACCCCCTAACATGGTTAAACAGAGACAGTCAGCAAACTGCCAAGTTGCTAAGATGGAGCCTAGCGTTGCAAGCATAAGATATGTCAGTGCAGTAGCACAGTGGGATTAATAATGCAGATGGGTTCTCAAGACAGGGAATGGGGTAAGGTATACTCAGATAGACCTAGCCCTCTCAAGCAATGTTTCCAAGGGTCACTTGAAAAACTAGCTTGAGTTCTCCAGGGGCGAAGATAGGTAAAGGCTGCCAGCTTAGCCAGATAGAATTTTGTAGATAATTCTGTCATTTGTAAATATTAATGTAAGCCAGAAACTTGTTCTCTTAAATGTGAAAAGGTTGCATTGGATATTGAACTGCAAAAAATGTAACAACAGTGTGCTCTGCTGTAACAAAGCTGTCAATTCTTTGATGTCAAAATTCAGAGCCGATATGTCTAGAGGGAGGCATTCTGCCTATTGCTTTAAGACCAGAGTTAATCGCTAGAATTTGCATGTATAAATGCCCTTCATTGCTCTGGTTTCTAAACAGGTGTAAAGAATGTAAACATAGTTTCTGTTAGCCTGGGAACACCAAGAAGTGTGAAGAATGATGTCATGTGAAGCAGCTCTGTGTTAACAACTTAAAGACAGAGAACCAGAGAGCTCTGGGCATTTTGTCTTGAGAACATCCAACATCACCAGCACTGCTTTGCTCTATATGTAAGTTATTTAGAATTGTGTTTTCTCTTAGAAATAGTTAGGAAATAGGAAGACTAGACAAGTTAGTTTTTCTATGATGTCAGAACATTTCTACAGTATTATTTTAAATATTTCTCTGTGATCTCTGAACTTTTGACTAGCACTGTGTAGTAAGAAGTATTGTCTTGTGTTTTTATTATTTATTATTAAATATTTTTAAAACTTTCAACTGTGGCTGTTTTGTGTAGAGATAGTTTAAGCTCTAAGAGTGCATTGCATGTATATAGTGATGCTGTACCAAGTCCCTCCAAATAAGTCTTGACTGTTTGGTTACACTTACCCTTTGGATAATAATATTGCATAGTAATTAGACACCCTTCATAAGTACTACCTTATAATCTGGGTAAAAGTGACACTGCTGAAGAACTTGTGCCAGCCTTCCCCATTAGTGTACGTGTGGTTGTATAAAGTCTTATCTCAAAGTGTGCATGTGTCAGCTACTTGGGCAGGGACACGAAGCAATGGTTGGACAGAGAAGGTGCTGGCGGTTTTAGCTTGCCCACTAGGCTGAGATCAGGACCCTAGTGCTGTGCAAGTAGGGAGTCTTATTGGGGACCTGAAGAGAAAGGGAGAAACCAGCCCCAGATTGACTGTGATCTGTGTGTTCTTAAGGGAAATTATGTGTTACTGTGTGTGCATTTATTATCCTTTCCCTATATGGATACCCCTCACTGATGTTATTGATGAGGACTTGAGCCTTCTTGATTGCTGGGCCAGAGTATGGGCATCACATAAGGCATGCATTTTGTGATATTTCCTATAGTGTATATATAAAATAGTATATGTACTTTTGACATATACAAAATGAATACATTTAAGGAGAATAATTAGGTATACTGGAGTCAACTGATGTTGGGAGAAAAAATGCAATCTTTACAATATATATCTACTAAATTTAATTTAAATAAATACCTGTGGTTAGATATACATAATTGCAGAGTATTTGTTGAAAATAAAATTAATTTAATGCAACCTTCTATAAAAAAATGCCTAAATTCATGGATTTCCAAATTCTATTATTACACCAGAGTAAAATGGAAAAAGGACTGCAATCAAAGATATACAAGATTATTAGATATCTGACAGAAAGTTTTAAGGAAAATTATTGGGAGTATTTTAAAGTTATAAATAATTGTTATCCAAATAAACATGATATAAAACACATATACCAAAAATACAAGAATTGATAACAAACGTGAACTGTAAGCAAAATAAATAAAAAGAACGTGGAAAAGTCCAAAGAGCAACCCAAAACCCTTTATTCACCGTAGAATAAGAAAAAATGTTGGTTAAGTGCTTTCATCACAAAGTGACATCATTAGAACCAAGAACCCACATATTGTCAAGGATTATTGGGATCTCATTGACAAGTTAAGGGGAGTTGCCTCCAGTGGAACTATTGTGCTTGCAAAGTGTGACATTAAAAGTTTGTTCATGGTCATCCCACAGGACGTGGGATTGGATTGGTTTGGTGAGGTGGTTACTAGATTTGGTGGCCTTGATATTGACAGGGTGCATTTGGTCAGGGAATTGATGGAAATTGTACTTGGCAACAACTTCCTATGATTTGAGGGCGAGTTTTTCAAACAAATATCAGGTATGGCCATTGGTGCATCCTGTGCCTCCCACTTTGCCAATGTAGTTCTGCTAAGTTGGGAACTGGACTTTGTCTTCAAATGCCCTGAATTTAAAAAATGTAGGGGTTATTTCAGGTTTTGGATGACTTGTTGATAATATGTGATGGTTTCCATCAGGATTTCATCCAATTTGTGGAAGTCTTGGCTACCAGTACTTCATTTCTTGAGTTTACTCACACTGTCAGTAAAGACAGTATTCACTATCTGGACATAGAAATTACAAAGCTACCTGATGGAGGTTTTGGTACAGAAATATACCATAAACCTACATTCTGCAATGCTTTTCTGTCTTTTGACAGTTGCAACCCTTTTCATCAAAAGAAGGGGGTGGTCAAGAGTCAACTTATTAGAATTTTTAGGTTGACATCAGATGATGCTGCTTACTTGAAGCAGTTTGATCTTTTAAAGAGTATATTCCTTAATAGAGGATATCCACAGAATTTGTTGAACAAATTGCAGGATGAAATTTGGGCCCTGAGTGGTGACCAATATCTTTCTATTATTCTTTCTGGATTGGTGCAGTTGCAGAATAGTACCAGCACATCAGACAACAAACAAAACATGGTCTTACATTATTCCCTTGACACTGGAGATATTCAGAAGATTGTACAGAGGAACTGGTACCTACTTTCTAGTAATGTGGATATGATCAAGCATTTTACTGCTGCTCAATCATTTACTTTTAAAAACAAGAGGAACATAAAGTCATTACTGGAAATGCAGGTTTGTGGGGGTTGGGCCACCCACTACTAGGAAATAAGGACATTGCAATCAATGTCCATTTATTTGTTTATCCCCGGGTGACATGTGGCTGTCCAGGTTGACTACTGTTTGCCATGGGAGCAAGTTTAATTGTGATTCTATAAGAGTTGTTTACCTTGCCCTGTGTGACTCTTGCATGGCTTTCTATATTGGTACAACTGTCAATTCCCTTAATAAAAGAATTTACCAACATGACTACAGTATCAGGAAAATGAAAACAAAAGTGCCCTGGCTAGACATGCTGGACTGTGTGCTGGTTTTAGATAGTTTAAATTTTTGGTTTTAGTGCAAGTCAAGATTGGAGTTTTTCCTGGTGACTTGCAGAATTTTTTACCTCAGAGGGAAATGTTTTGGCAGTTACACTTTGATGCCTGCAGTTTCCCAGGTTTGAATGACACTATTTCTATTTCAGGTGAGCTTAAAAGAATATTCGTTAGAACTAGATTTATAATAATTTTATTATTATGACAATTTATATTTTGTATTTCTTCTTTTTTATAACTGTATTTTCTTTACTGAAAAATGTTGCATCAGCAGTTTTGTGGATGTTTTCTCTTTAATTTGAGGAGGGTTTAGCACTTGTTTGGTGCCTTTTTTTACATAAAAGGACTTCCTTTTTACTGTTCTTGGTTCTGATGATGTCACTTTGTGATGAAAGTGCTTAACCAACAGTTTTTGTCTTGTTCTATGGTGAATAAAATGTTTTGGACTGCTCTTTGGACTTTTCCACATTCATTTTTTGTTATTTGCTTACAGTTTACATTTGTTATCAATTCTTGCATTTTTGGTATATTTTTATTTGATTAACACATTTGTTTCGGTTATGTCTGAAGTTAGCTCTCCAAGTTTATTGAGCCAAATCTCTCAATTGACTGAAACTGGAAATCTTACAGCTCTTAATCAGATTTTCACCCAGGCTTTAATGAATTACAACAGCGTGCATGGAGGTGGAGGTGTTTCTATGGCTGACTGCACTTGTAAAGACACAAGGTCAGTTGGGACTTCCCCTGCAGTTGTAGCCTGTGTGACCAACAGTCATGTAAGCTCTGGCACTGGCAGTGTCAACAATAAAAACAATAACAGGGATTTTGTTTCTAAAAGCCAGTTGTTTAACTGGTTTGGCAATAGTGACATTGGGGCAGCGAAGGAATACATGCAGCACCAAGATGGTTCTTTTATGAACCTTGGTGAACAAATTTATGTCTTGGAAAATAATTTATTCAAGTTTAAAATGCTCCAACTAGATAATGGATTCCTGGCAGAGAGCATCAGGAGGGAACAGGTGCCTAAGGAACTACGTCTATGGAAATATCCACAGGGTGTTGAGCCCAATTCACCCCTTTATTTGGAGTTGGTGGAGTTGTTTGATAGGACTGGGCTTCAGTTGACTTGTTTACTTATTAAAGACAATGAGAAGTGAATGGCCAAGTTGAAGGAAACAATTTCCAAAATCACTGACTCTATTGTGAATGATTCGGATTTCCCTAAGCACTGTGGTCACTACAGTAAGGTTTTTGCAACTGTGAAAGGCAAACTCATTCAGTCTAAGGCCAGGTAAGACCGTAAGTTGATCCATGATGAGACAGATTACAAAAAACATACTGTCTATCCTGTGCCCACCAGTGGGTTTAACTTGGAGAATATTGAGGTTGTATTAAATAACTTCAATGCTGCTGGTGAGGCTGATGGCAGTAATGATGTTGAGGGTGCAGCTGAGGATTTTTCCCTGAGACACTCAGCGAGGTTGATGGACAAAAGGAAGACACAAGTACAGAATCAGCAGTATGCTGGGGGCTCCAACCATCACCCCAAGAAAAAGAATTCATACAGGACGAATTCACAGAGGATTCGCTAATGGTCCTTGTGGACGGTACCTTGGATCATTTTGTCTTGGATTACCAAGGTTGGATTCAGGTACTGATTCAGTTACATCTTTTTTTTGATTTTACTATTTATAACTATACCAACCTGGTTGTAGGGCCAGAACATCAAAAAGTTTTTTTGAAAGGGTTTAACTTTATACCAGCTAGTAAAGCCTCCATGGAGGACACCATTGTTGATCTTAAAATCTTTACTAGGAAATTGAATCTTGGGCTAATTATGGAGTATCATGTATCTTACCAGCATGTTGTTACTGGTCCAAAGAAAAAGAGTGTGATCAAACCCCCCCTGCACTCTGCTCTAGGTGTCTTTGAAAAGATGTGTGAGAGAGACATTCAAAAGGCTTTGTCCTCTGAGCAAGGGGGATCAAAGAGAAAAGAAAAGAAAAAAATTCTACAACATGACACCTGATGAAAGGGCACTCCTTAATGAATTTATCAAGGATAGGAGCATTAGGTGCATGAAACCAGACAAGGGGATGGGGGAGTCTGGTTATTATGGACACCCATGACTATGCTGGGAGATTATATAAATTGCTGAATGACTCCAAAGTATACATTGTTGTTTTGGTTAATGAAATTAGCATTGCCCATTGAGCTATTAGGATAGCTTTAGATGAACTGTCGGCACTTGATTGTATTACTCGTAGTGTTTATGATTACTTGATGGTTGAGTATCCTGTTATTCCCAAGATTTTCATTATTCCAAAGATTCATTCTTCTTTGGACGATCCACCTCCACGTACTATTGTGTCATCTCGGGGCTCAATAACTGAGACCCTGGCCAAATTTATTGATCACAAACTCAAGAAGTTCTTGTCTCCCTTCTCACATATTGTCAAGTATTCTTGGGATCTCATTGACAAGTTAAGGGGAGCTGACTCCAGTGGAACTATTTTGCTTGCAATGTGTGACATTAAAAGTTTGTTCACGGTCATCCCACAGGACATGGGATTGGACTGGTTTGGTCAGGTGGTTACTAGATATGGTGGCCTTGATTTTGAGGGGGGTGCATTTGGTCATGGAATTGTTGGAAATTGTACTTGGCAACAACTTCCTATCATTTGAGGGTGAGTTTTTCCAACAAATATCAGGTGTGGCCATGGGTGCATCTTGTGCCCCCCCTTTTTGCCAATGTAGTTCTGCTAAGTTGGGAACTGGACTTTGTCTTCAAATACCCTGAATTTAAGAAATGTAGGGGCTATTTCAGGTTTTTGGATGACTTGTTCATAATATGGGATGGTTTCTGTCAGGATTCCATCCAATTTATGGAAGTCTTGGCAACCAGTACTTCATTTCTTGAGTTTACTCACACTGTCAGTAAAGACTGTATTCACTATCTGGACATAAAAATTACAAAGCTACCTGATGGAGGTTTTGGTACAGAAATATAACATAAACCTACTTTCTGCAACACTTTTCTGTCGTTTGACAGTTGCAACCCTTTTCATCAAAAAAGGGGGTGGTCAAGAGTCAACTTATTAGAATTTCTAGATTGACATCAGATGATGCTGTTTGTTTGAAGCAGTTTGATCTTTTAAAGAGTATGTTCCTTAATTTAAGATATCCACAGGACTTGTTGAACAAATTGCAGGACAACCTTTGGGCCCTGAGGGGTGACCGATATCCTCCTATTATTCTTTCTGGATTGGTACAGTTGCAGGATGGTACCAGCACATCAGACAACAAACAAAACATGGTCTTTCATTATTCCCTTGATGCTGGAGAGATCCAGAAGATTGTACAGAGGAACTGGTACCTACTTTCTAGTAATGTGGATATCAACAAGCATTTTATTGCTACTCCATCATTTACTTTTAAAAACAAGAGGAACATAAAGTCATTACTGGAAATACAGGTGAGTGGGGGGTTGGGCCACCCACTACTACGAAATAAGGACATTGCAATCAATGTCCATTTATTTGTTTATCCCCGTGTGACATGTGGCTGTCCAGGTTGACTACTGTTTGCCATGGGAGCAAGTTTAATTGTGATTCTGAAAGGGTTGTTTACCTTGCCCTGTGTGACTCTTGCATGGCTTTCTATATTGGTACGATTGTCAATTCCCTTAATAAAAGAATTTACCAACATGACTATAGTATCAGGAAAAATGACAACAAAAGTGCCCTGGCTAGACATGCTGGGCTGTGTACTGGTTTTAGACAGTTTAAATTTTTGGTTTTAGAGCAAGTCATGATTGGTGTTTTTCCTGGTGACTGGCAGAATTTTTTACTGCAGAGGGAAATGTTTTGGCAGTTACGCTTTGATGCCTGCAGTTTCCCGGGTTTGAATGAC
The DNA here is from genome assembly GCF_019279795.1 of Protopterus annectens. Lineage (NCBI taxonomy): Eukaryota > Metazoa > Chordata > Ceratodontiformes > Protopteridae > Protopterus > Protopterus annectens. The sequence goes on from NC_056735.1 coordinate 803,077,592, forward strand.
ACTATTTCTATTTCAAGTGAGCTTAAAAGAAGGGCTAATGTTTGTTAGAACTAGATTTTATAATAATTTTATTATGATTTATATTTTATATTTCTTTTTCTTTTTTATAGCTGTATTTTCTTTATTGAAAAATGTTGCATCAGCAGTTTTGTAGATTTTTTTCTCTTTAATTTGAGGAGAGGTTTTGTACTTGTTTGGTGCCTTTTTGACATAAAACAATATCCTTTTTACTATTCTTGGTTCTGATGATGTCACTTTGTGATGAAAGTGCTTAACCAACAGTTTTTTTTTTCTTGTTCTACGGTGAATAAAGTGTTTTGGATTGCTCTTTGGACTTTTCCACATTCGTTTTTTTGTTATTATGATATAAAACACATGCTGACATCATCAAATCTAATGTTCTATGGTGAATAAAGTGTTTTGGATTGCTCTTTGGACTTTTCCACATTCATTTTTTTGTTATTATGATATAAAACACATGTTGACATCATCAAATCTAAATACTTCTTCGATAAAGTGGAAACTATTTACTTGGAAATTTATGCACAAAACATTTATAACCCCCCTATTGAATAGAATTAATTTATAACTAAAAAGTAACATGCTGGAAATGTAAAATAAATACTAAAGTGGATTGACAACATATCTTTTTTGATTGTGAAATTATTATACCATTCTGGGACAATGTTAATGTTTTTTACAGGTGCTATTTAATGGCAAATTCACTTTATCTAAATCACTGTTTTTTTTCACTCTACCTGTTTGCATAAATAGAGTGAATTACCCTCTGCTATGGAGTATCCTATATATTGTGAGGAAAATAATCACAAAGTACTGGGAAAATGAACAAGCCATCAATGAATGAATTCATAAATACTGCAACTGATGTTTGTCATTACAAATTTTTAACACGAAAAACAAACAGTTCCTGCTAGGTGAAGCACCTCCAAACGAAAATATGAATGCACAAGTAAGAAACAAGAAGGTGCACCATGCACTGCAATACGTGAATGAATAAAAATCCTCTCCTTAGAAAAGTAAAACCACGTTTATTGTAAAAAACAATAAAACAGCTGCAAAGTAAAGTAAGCGCTTTCGCGTTATAATAAACGCTTCATCAAACATAAAAATGCTAAGAGTAACTCCCCTTAAATACATGTCATGATGTCACCACCCAATTTAAAACAACAAATCGGAACACTGAAATTCCACACATATACCTGGACAAGTTGAGAACAAACAAACAAATAATAACAATATAAAGACATCAATAATAAAATTATATAATAAAAATTTATAAACCAATCACATTACTAACAAAATTAATGTTGTAGTGGTCTACTGGATAAGAATGGCTTCAAAGTCACTCTATCATTCAAGCCAAACTTATGTGCTTGTAATTTGAGTATCCATTTGGCCTCCCTTTCTTCTGTGACATTCCTAACATTGCCTAGTCGGCTAGTGGTGGGAACTAATTCTAGAACCTGAAACTTGAAACAAACAGCAACTCACATAGAACAGGTACGTTTAGTTGCAACACATGCAATCAGTGCAAGTACATTTCTTGCTCTGATAATTTTATCCATCCCGCCACACGACGATCCTACAAGTTCAATCGATATGCGGATTGCAAATCAACTAACTTGGTTTATGTTGCTGTTTGTCAAACCTGTAACATTTTTTACGTAGGCATGACAACAAGATCTCTAAGGGAACGTATAAGGGAACACATATATGCCATCAACAAGGGCAATACTACCAATGCCCTAGCCAAACACATTTTAGACCAAGGATGTTCCCACAGTTTTAAGTTTCAGGTTCTAGAACTAGTTCCCACTACCAGCCGACTAGGCAATGCTAGGAATATCACAGAAGAAAGGGAGGCCAAATGGATACTCAAATTACAAGCACATAAGTTTGGCTTGAATGATAGAGTGACTTTGAAGCCATTCTTATCCAGTAGACCACTACAACATTAATTTTGTTAGTAATGTGATTGGTTCATTAATTTTTATTATTTAATTTTATTATTGATGTCTTTATATTGTTATTATTTGTTTGTTTGTTCTTAACTTGTTCAGATATATGTGTGGAATTTCAATGTTCTGATTTGTTGTTTTAAATTGGGTGGTGACATCATGACATGTATTTAAGGGGAGTTACTCTTAGCATTTTTATGTCTGATGAAGCGTTTATTATAACACAAATTTTTAACAGTTAAGATGAGAACTAATAAGATTACCACTCCTCGTAACACTTGGATGAAACTCAAGTAACTGTTGAATAAACAGCCACAACCCTGTTAACAATAAAGACTTTATTTTCCATTTATTTTTTATATATCAAGAATTATCAGAATGTAAATTATGTAGTAGATACCTTTGCAAATAGTTTTCATTTTACTTTATATTGTTTGCTTAGGAAGTTCTTTTACTAAAAAATTGTAATTTACTTGTTATAATTAATAAAAATATTTTAACAAAAAAAATGATGATCCAGTTGTTGGCAATTACTTTACATATTTCTTTGCAGTCAGTGTTAAAGTTAAGCTCCTTTTTCTTTTTTCTTCATTTTTGTCAGCATATCTGTGTTGAAATTCCCTAGTTTGGAGGCTTATTTAGGCTTGAGATATTCTGCTGCTTCAAAGTTGTAATTGACTCCAGAAATATTGTGAAACATTTTCCCCATAGTCCCTGACAAGAAAGCCCCTTTGTAAGTTTATTCAGTTGATGGAAAAAAAATAATGCTTTCCAAGCTCTTCTAATCCTCATTCCCTTAGAAATCACAACATTCTTTTTTTTGTGATTTTGGGGTGCAGTCTGTCATTGTGTAGCAGCAATCTTTACTTGAGTGGATTTCTTAAATAGATTGTTAGTTATAGCACCCTTCTCAAGATCTTTAGTTATGGTGAGGTCCAGAAAGTTAATTGCTGTTTTGTGAAGATACGCATGAACTTTAGGAAGTTAGTGGACTGATTAATGAAGACAAAAGAAATATTTCATGGTGGATTCTACTTATTCCCAAAGGACAACAATGTCATCTATAAAGTATAGATAACATTTGCTGGAATGCATATAGAACTTTGGAACACAGTCTCCTCCTTCCATTTCTCAAGGGTTACATTAGCCAAGCTAGGTATCATGGCTGCACCCATGGCCCTGCCAATAGTTTGTCTGTAAACTGTCAACGGAAAGTAAAATAGTTGTTACTGAAGAGGATGTCCAAAAATTTGCCAATGATCTTAATCTCTCCAGGCAGGGCTGTCTTGTCTTTCAAATATGACTCAATGGCAGCCTATTTGAGTATTGATGTGGAAACACTTTCCACACCTATGATTACCAAAATAGTGTGGTCACTGATGGGCATGACTTTTTTATTTTTTGATTATTGACCCACCAATGATTACATAATCCACCTCAATTTTCCTTGATGTTCAGAATAAACCATTCACAGAAAGTGAGTCCGAATGCAGAGATGAAAAGTCAGCAAGCAAAGGAGAGTAGTAGTGCTGAAATTGAATTCATCCTCAAGTCTTGGTGAGTACCTTCATGAGGTAGATCCTGTTTTTTTACAAAATCTCAACAAGGCAACACTGATATATAGACTGTATTTCTATATCACGGACAGAAGTAGTTCAACAACTAAAAAAGATAGCTGGGTGCACAAGACTCAGGATAAAAAAGTGCCCAACCCTGATAGGTGCACTGGTGTCAGGACTGGAAAAATGACAGTGTAGAATACTCAAAATATGAAAACATTCCTACAATGGGGCCAGGCCATGCCCAGGGGAAGGATGCCCCCCTTTGTTCTAGAAGGAAGCAGCAGTCCTCAAAAATCACAAAAACTGATAGGCCAAAGAAGAGCCACAAAGACGATAGAGTGGCCTATTGAGAATAAGAAAGAAATTATGTATTGTTACTATTATGCAAAAAAACCAACATTTCCAGACTCAAGATATACAAAAAAGATTATGAGAGAAATTAGAGGAAAGAAAAATACTTTCACAAGAAAAACTGTCAGAAGCTTCAAATAAAATAAAAAGTGTGGTCCTTAATACAACAGATTTGTGAAAAAATTGTATATAGACCGGGTAATTTTGATTTGTTTGGAAAAAGAACCATCTGAGGAACTGCAAAAATATAAACAACAAAACCTAGATATTTTTAAAAAGTATGAAAAAGAAATATGGACATGGGAAAGAAAGAGAGATTTGATATGGTGCAATATTTATGCAAAGGTGAAAGCCAAATTAATCAACATAAAAAAGGCAGCCCCAAAGATATTCAAAGAAAAATACAGGCAAAGGCATCCAGACATGGAAAATTTCACAATAAAAAATATCACAAACAGGGAGTATAGAAAACATTAGTAAAGTAGAAGTTAATAAAATAGAAGTTGAAGTTATGGAGTGCCTGCAAAGTGAAGGATTTGATGTAAATGGTCTAATACATGTTACATCACAGCATGATGGAAGAAGTCCCCAGTCTAAGAAGAATCAGGAAGATCAGGAGGCATCTGAAGAAGAAATATGAACATGAAAAAGTGATTTAATATGGTGTGATATCTATATAAAGGAGAAAGCAGAACTAATCAATACAAAAACAGCAGCACCAAAGATATTTGAAGAGAAATACAGGCAAAGGTATCCAGACATGAAAAACTTTACAATACAAAAAAATAAGAAGACAAAGAGGAAAAGTAGAAAAGGAGATCAGTAATGGAGAAGTTAAAGAAACAGAAACTGAGGTTATGGAGTACCTGTAAATTGAAGGATTCAGTGTAAAAAATCTAATTCAGAAAGCACCACAACAGGATAGAGTAATGGAACTCCAAATTAAGGGGAAACCAGTGGAATGGGAATCAATTGGTCAGGTGCCATTTGAACATATTTTGGAGACATCCACTGGAAACCAGGATAAGCATTCACTTGAAGCTGGACAGCAAAGGAAGGAACAGGAAACTGTGGAAACATTGACACAGTTAATGTTGAGTAGTGATAGGCCAGTGAGTTCTCATATGACAGAGCAACGGATGACATAGGATGAAACTGAAGAGAATGTGCCACAGGAAGATGCAATAGAACTTTCTATAGAATGCCCGCAGGAAATGGAAAACAAAAAATGTGCCTTCAGTTTAGAAAAAACGAGCTAAGAGAAGCATTGCTTGACTTAATAGAAATAGATAGGCATATTGAGATCAATGAAAGAAATAGACTGCTGAAGGTCAATAAAACTCAAAAAGTCAGAAGTTTGATAAAACAAATGAACACAGAAATTAGGACTGTCCATAGAGATCCATGTGATATAACAGAAGTAAACAGTGAAAGCCAGGGTACCTTTTTGGCTAGACTTATATAGGCCCTAGGGTCAATAGCCTAGTACCTACCTATGAACCTATGAATCTATGATATATTACTGTGCAGCTAAATTAATAACTGATAAATTTCTAACACAAAAACACAGGATAGTGAGGGAGAGAAAGGGGAGAAATCGAATGCCATCATGGAAGCATCGAATAGAGAAAATTATAAAGCAATAAAGACAAGAAAGTGAAAGGCAAATCATGCCTCCTGAACCTGATCGACTTCTTTGAGGCAGTCACCAAAGCAGTGGATGAGGGTAAGGTGGTTCACACAGCCTATCTTGACCTCGCCAAGGTTTTCAACACCATCCCCCATTCTGGAATTATAGCTAAACTCACTAAACTCGGTATAAATCCCTATGTCACAAAATGGGTTGCCAACTGGCTCACTGACAGAATCCACACTGTAAAAGTTGCAGACTCCAAATCTGACCTCAAAGCAGTGACAAGTGGAGTACCACAGGGTTCCGTCCTGGGACCTCTCCTGTTTGGTATCTACTTCTCTGAAGTACAGGGTAACACAGAAGGCCTCTGGCTAGGCTTATGTAGACCCTTGGGCCGACAGCCTAGTAGCTACATATAAACCTATGAACCTATGAACTTATGAAGTGTCACTGTTAGAAGACTATAGAAGAGAGAATAGATAAACAAAAATACTAAGAAAGATAGCTGTGATAAAAGCAATGTGCAGTATTAGAACAGAACAGGATCTATCATGTAGTAACGCAAATAAACTAAAAATCTCAGCACATGTGAAAAAACTTAGAAGATTCACAGATAAATATAAAGGAAAAGTACAAAATAAGCAATTTATTGATGACCCCAAAAAGTTTTATAGAGAATTGGGAAACAAGGTAAAAGGAATTGAAAGACCACCAAAAAAGAAGAAATAAACACATTTAGGAGAAGTATCTTTGAAGATGCCAGGGTAATCCTATGGGCTAAGCTTGTAAAGGCTCCAGGGCCATTAGCCTAGTACACACCTATGAACCTATAAGATCCTGTGGAACATAACAAAGATGCTAAATGGACAGAAGATGTAAAAGAAATAAAAAGAAGTTTAAAGTTGCAGGATATGAAATGAGATGAAGTAACAACCAGGGAGATTGAAACAAAGTTAAGAAAAGTCTCCAATTGGAAAACCACAGACCCAGATGCAGTACCTAACTTCTGGTTAAAAGTATTAACATCTTTGCATGAAGGTTTAGTCATGAGTAAGGATCCTTTATATGCAGACCCAGCCTGGCTAACAACAGGAAAAACAATGCTTCTACTTAAGTGTGAACCTGCAAGCTACCCTAAAAATTATAGACCAATAACTTGCATTCTGACAATGTATAAACTATACACTGGAATTGATGCAGACAGAGTTTGTATTCATTTAGAAGAAAACTCAATTATAACAATAGAACAAAAGGGCAATAAAAGAAAGTCATATTGAACAAAGGAGCATGGCTATAATTTGGCTCCTAGAAAACAACAAAGTGCAAAGATTTTTCATCTTATCTTTGTTGATGATTTGAAACTGTATAGCTCATCAAATGAGGAACTGAAAGCACAACTGCAAGTTGTGAAAACATTTTCAGATGATATAAGAAAGTCATTTGGTCTTGATAAATATGCAAAATCAACCTTTAAAGAAGGAAAACTGCAGCAGCAAGAAAACATCAGGTTGGGACAAAAATGTGATATAAAAGAACCTGAGCAAGAGGGTGTGTATAAATATTTGGGAACTGATGAAGGATCAAAAATAAAACATGAACAAATGCAAATAAAGTTAGTAAATCATACTTTAGAAGACTTAAAACTGACTGAAAACAGGGTTGACATCTAGGAACAAAAGCCAAGCTATAAACCAATTTGCTGTCCCTGCGCTACCTTACAGTCTTGGAATGATTGATTGGCCCCAAATGCTTCATGCTCACCAAATGATTTATAAAAATCATTGCATACCAAGATTATATATTCTACACTCTGAAGGAGGGATGGGCCTCCTTGAAATCAATTACATGTATAGATCTGCAACTGTGGGACTCCACAGATATCTGCTGACCTCACAAGACCCAAATATAGTGAAAGTTTTGAAACATGAGGAGAATAAATCTAAGTTGACTTCCCTTCTTAGGCTAGCAGAAGCACATCAGCATCAAGCAGGAATAGAAATCAAATCACAAATAGATAAACATCAGGATGCAACTGAATGTGCCAAAAAACAAAAAAAAGAATATAAGGTGAGGGATCAGATGAGAAGGCAAGAAATGTGGAAAGTGTAAATACAGTAGCAAGCACAGAAAACTTCTTTAAGAACCTCATGTTAAGCAGGAATGGTTAAAGAGAGGCAAATTAAAACCAAGAGATGAAAGGTTAATATTGGTGGCACAAGATAGTGGGCTACGTACATGTTGGTTTACAAAGTCCATTAAACATGTGGGAAAAACAGACAAATGTAGGTTTTGTAAAACAGAATTGAAAACAGTTGCACACCTCGTTGCTGGTTGCGGCATACTAATGGCAGAAGGACTGTATAGTGAAAGGCATAATAATGTAGGGAGACTGTTGCACTGTGGATTGTGCAAACATTATGGTATTGAAGTGGCTGAAAAGCGCTGGAAATATGAGCCACAAAGCATCATAGTAAATGATGAACTCTACATCACATGGGATCATCCATTACCAACATTTCAAAAGATGGATGCCAGAAAATTAGATATAGTGGTTGAAGAAAAGAAGACAAAAATAGCAATAATCATTGAAATCCCCACACCCAGTGACTACAGTGTCTTGCATACAGAGAGAAACAGAGTCATAAAATATCAGGATTTGCAGACAGAAATGAGAGCAATGTGGAAGAAAGATACCCAAATAGTTCCAATAGTAGTAGGCACAACAGGTCTTCTAAAAACGCATCTACAATCATATTTATATATGTTACCAATACATTTAACTCTGTACGAATTGCAGAAGGAGTCATTACTGGGCACAATGCGGGTGCTGCAAAGAGCACTTCTGACTGACATCAAAGATTGAAACAATACTCATTTCATGAACTTTAATCGTACTTTGACATAGGAATGGGGTCCATTCCTGTCATGGTATAAGAAACCCAAAAGATATGTAGAAATTAAAAAAAAAAGAAATCTTTTATATTAGGCACTTTGGAGCTCCTCAGAAAGGTTAAATGTATGCCCACCAGTGACAACACTATCATGGTAACCATAGATGTGGAAGCACACAGCTGTCATTATGGAAAATGTGTATTTTTACCTCATAAAGTGGTTGTTTAACTGACTTTTAGCTGTTTAGCCCTAGAAAATCAGAATTTTTTTAAATGACAACCCAGAAGAGACATACTACATTGCAAAGCCATTTTAATGACAAGTGTGGCAGTAGAGGTTTACACCCTTAGAGTAACAACCAAGTTGGCCAAAGAAACAGAATAAATTTAGGTAAATACTTTGTTATACACCATGGGAAAAGAACTGGAGACAAAGTACAGTTCATTTTCATTCTCAGAGGGTGAAAGTATAACATACAGGTAAGGAATTAGTAAGGTCAATGAGCAGTTTGTACTATAAAGAAACATAATATATGCAGTATAGTGGCACAACAGGTAGTGTTGTCACCTCACAGCAAGAGGTTCTACAGTTAGATTCTTGGCTGGGATGCCTTCTGTGCCAAATCTGCATGTCTTCTCAGCATTTGCATGGATTTTCTCCAGGTGCTCTGGTTTACTCTTACACTCCAAAGATATTCAATAGGTGAATTGTACAGTCTAAATTGCCATAGAAGTGAGTGTGACTGCATGCTAAAGGATAACGCTACCTAAGATGCAGAATCCTTTACAAATGCACTCTATGAGCACCTACAAGGATGCATGGATTGTGCCATCCCTAGCAAAACCAAGGCTCACTCCCCTAAGAGAAGGAAACCTGTCTGGTGGACCCTTGTCATAAACAGGTTATACAATAAAAGGAGGAAACTAGTTAGAAAAAAAGCAAATCTCAAGAAGGAAAGACATCCCTGATCAGTATCAGTAAGAAACCAAGGTCCCTCATAAAATCATCCAAGGCTAACTTCGAAAGAAAAATAGCCAAGGATTCGAACGATAACCACAAAGCCTTTAGCTTTGTCAAGAATCTAAGTGACACCTCACAGATATGCTCTGAGCTAGTGCAAAATAGCACAAAATATACTGAACCTACTGATATTGCCAACATCCTGGCAGATAGATTCAGTGCAAACTTCACCCCCCCTCACCTCCAAAAGGGCCCACAACAATACTGGAAAAGTGTAGTGTCCCAGAAATCACAGACGCACAGGTGAAAACAGCCCTTTCAAGAGCCAAAAACACAGGATCAATGGGGCCAGATGGTATCCCAGAATGTGTCTTGCACGAACTACTGAACAAACTAACCCCCTACCTTATCACGGTGTTCAACCTCAGTCTCTCCACAGGCTATGTGCCCATATAGTGGCACACAGAATGGTTATTCCGCTCCACAAAGGAGGGGCCACAACTGACCCTGGTAACTATTGTCCCATAAGCCTGGCTAGCCTGGTCTGCAAGGCTATCGAGCGCATCATCATGGAACTCATTAACAAAGACATTGAAAACCTCCAAACACTTGACCCATCCCATTTCAGCTTTGTTAGGGGCAGATTATGCTTACTAAACCTGGTTGACTTCTTTGAGACAGTCACCAAGGCCATAGACAAGGGAAATGTGGTTCACACAGCCGACCTTGACCTTGCCAAGGCATTTGACACAATTCCTCACTCAGGTATTATAGAAAAACTCACCAGCCTGAACATAAACCCCTATGTCACAAGATGGGTTGCCATCTGGCTTACAGACAGAACTCACGCGGTAAGAATAGCAGGCTCCAGGTCTGACTCTAATCCAGTCACAAATGGTGTCCTGCAAGGCTCGGTCCTGGGAACCCTACTGTTCGGCATATACTTCTCAGAAGTACAGGCAAACACAGGAGTACTATGGCTAACCAAGTTCGCAGATGACTGCAAACTGGGAGCCATAATTGACTCTCTGGCTGACACGGACATCCTCCAAAAAGGCCTTACTGAGACAGACACCTGGTGTTAAAGTCATGGCCTCAAGCTAAATGCCAAAAAATGCATAGTCATCCCATTTGGGAAAAACAAAACACCCACAAATGACCACATAGGTGGCAGCCCTCTTAATACAGAAGAGGTAATAAGAGATTTGGGGACCCAGGTAGATAGTAATCTCTCCTTTGAAAATCATATTGCCAAAGTAGTTATGAAATCCTTCTATGTGGCCCATCTAACTACTAAAGGGTTCACATCTAGAAATAAAGAGGTTATAGTGCCCCTCTACTTGTCACTCATCAGACCCATCATAGAGTACAATGCCCCATTTGGGATGTACATCACAAGACACTTCCAATAGCTGGAAAGACCACAAAAGTACCTCACCAAGAGGATTACTGGCCTCAAACATATGCCCTATGCAGACCGACTGAAAAAACTCCGGCTGTACTCAGTGGCATATCATTTACTCAGATGTGATCTATGCCTGACTTACAAAGCCGTGTCCAACTCAGAATTGATGGACATGCTCCACCTAAAGAAATCCAAGTCACTTTGAGCCATGCGCTCTAGTGAGCTAAACCTCACCACAACAATAAATAGAACATGCTGGAGAGATAAGATTCCTGTCACAGAGACTCCCCATGCTTTGGAACAAAATTCCTATCAACATTAGGCAGAGCTCCCTCACTAACACTCTTCAAGAGAAACCTTGGCGAGTGGATGGGTAACAGAAAATACACCCTTGGGATCACTTCATTGGCTCTGCTTGACAGAGGCTCAGATAATTAATCAATGGGGCGATGAAAGCCGACACACTCTGGCTAGGCTTATGAATGCCCTCAGGCAGATAGCCTAGTACCTACCTATGAACCTATGTGTGAGGCATGGAAGTACATCTGTAGAAAGGCTAGCCACCCAACAGTGTGAATATTGGCTCTAGAGTATTGTCACTGCTAAAGTGACAACTCATCTCCATGCATAAAAATGGGAAAAAAGAGGTTACGGATGGATTTCATTATCCCACTGTACTCTGCTCTTATCAGACCAATCACAGAGTACAATGTTCTCTTTTTTATGTACCTGCCAGTCATATGAAGCACCTAGACTAATCTTAGAAGTTCCTTACAAAAAGAATACAATGCATAACAAACCTGCCTTATGCAAATCACCTTAAAGCCCTTCTCTCTACTCATTCTCCTGTAGATTGCTGAAGGGTGATCTATGCCTGGCTTACAAGGCAACTGCAGACCTCAAACTCATGAATCTCCAGTATATTCATTAATAAAACAGTACCAGAAATGCAATGCCTAGGGACCTGCATTTTGTCTATGATTTCAAAGGAACATGCTGCAGATACAGATATGTGTCTCAACTGCCCCTCCTATGTAACAGACTTCCCATTTGTATGATGCTGAGTTTCTATTACTCAGCTGAAGTGCAACCTAAACCAGTGGATGGAGAATAGGAAATTTACACTGGGCCTAGCACTCATGTCCCTTATGGACAGAGGTAGCTTATAAATGCTTGAATACAGGACATCATTATTCTTTCGGGAAAACTTCATTTGGCTTAGAAACCCCCCCCCTTGGGTCATTAGCCTAGGAACAATCTGTAAATCTATGAAAGGGCATGCTTCCACAGATGTGTACAAGCAAAATGTAAGTGTGTCTAATCCTTTGCAAGGCACTTGTATAAAGTGTATGATGGGTGTGGGTTTAATGAATTGAAAGGCAAACAAATTAGAGACATAATTGTAATTGGACTGTATGATGTCAATTTATCTTAAATGCTATACTTGAAGTGGCCTTAACTTTGGAAAGCAACACAAATTGCCAAATTGACTGAATTAATAAAGAAAAAAATGATAATTTAAATAAGGTAAATTATGTGGTGATCCAGACAGCTCCCAAGAAACTGGATGTCTTTGACAGTGGTACTACTGTTTCAGGGACAGCAAGTATGTCCCTGGGGGTCTATATTATAACATCAAAATCTACAAAGATCGAATGTTATAATATCGAATCCTAAACGTCGAAATCCGTAAACATCGAACAGTCAGAAAAGTGATTTTTTTTCCCAGGGAAAAAAATTGCTATTCTGAGAAACATACACACAACACAAAAACACACAAAAAACAGCAATCCACGCACATACACTTAAAATCCTACACCTAAACCTAAATTAAACTTTACATACACTACTAGCTATCCACTAACCTTAACCCAACCCTAACCCTAAGGTCCATCACTATCGCACACTCACCTCACCCGCGCCCTAACCCTATCTCACATAACCCACCCCCTAACCCTAACCTACACACAACCGCACACTTACCTGACCCGCGCCCTAACCCTAACTCACCTAACCCGCCCCTAACCCTAACCCACACACAATCGCACACTTACCTGACCCGCTCTACCCCTAATGTCCACACAACCTGACACTTACCTGACCCGCTCCCTAACCCTAACTCACCTATCCCGCCCCCTAACCTTAACCTACACACAATCACACACTTACCTGAACCCGACCCGTAACATTCCAACATATCGAACGCTGAAAACAGCGAAGCCACAGTAATGGCTCACCGAGTTCTTCATCTGAGAAAGAAATCGGTGTCCTGCACCTTCACTGTTTTCAGCATTCGACAAACTGGTTCGATATTATAACATTCAAACTTTATAAAATTCAATGTTATAATATAGACTCATCCCTGGAAGGCCTTCCAGGTAGACTTATGTATTGCAGTTGCTAAATACTTTTGAATACTAAATATTTACATCAATACATTAGTTCTATTTAACAGGAAATTGGTCAGGGAGAATGTAGATTACTACAGTGAACAACACATTCTGATGGATTACACATTGGGCTGAGGTTGGACTTGTCATCCACATTCTTGTCGAAAGTATATTTAATGGACACATAAAGGGCAAACTGTTTTACCCCCTGTGTTACTGTTAATTGTGATGATGTTGTCCTTACCTATTGCTTAACTACTTCCAAGACTATCCAGCATAGGGAGCATGCTATCATCTACACATTGTAAGCCAAACATAATTATGTCAGTACTGATAAGCTCTTCAAAGAAATAGTGTGTGATGTTGGTGTTTGTACTATCTGTAATAATGGCACCACTGGTTGTTAGCAAAAATCTCTCTTTGTCTGCACTATTGCCAAAATCTGGAACTCACTACCTGGCCAAATAACCTCCACTACCTCCACTATTCAATTTCAGAAACTCCTGAGAACTCACTTCTCAAACAATTGGCTTTGTTCATGCTACTCCCCAGGTTAATTTGCACCAATACCATGTTCAAGGATTCTACTAAAGGTCCCCTAATTCCTTTCACTGTAAAGCTTAATAATCACTGATTAATTCTGTAACAAAATATTGAGAGTACTCACAATTTAGAAAGACAAAAAAAATTTTCTTGTGTTTATATTTTATATTCTATATAAACCCTACTACTAGAATGCTGTATGCTGACTTTACTAAAGGAATTGTTAATCTATACATAACTTATATTTCAATGGAACCTATATCTCTGTATGATACTCTTGTGCAATTTCTTTATGACGTTATTGGAGCTTTTCTCCCCGGGCCTCCACTGAAAATGGATATGTGTCCAGTTGGACTGTACCAGTTAACAAATGTAAAATAAAATAAAATAACATAAATAAATAATATTGGACTATAGTAGTGTAGGTATTAATGTCTTCCTGTGTTTGTTGCATATTATCACAGGTGCTCTTGACACTGGACATGTGGGACATCTACCATCTGATGTGAGTGTATCAGCGGACTCTGATGATGATGGCGACCAAACAGAGGCACAGCTGGGGGGGTACAGAGGACAAATCTGACAATGAGGTTGACATACAGCCATCCTCTGTAATTCCATCAAACACAGCCTGTAGGGCTATGTCTACCCATTCCAGTGAGCACTAAGATATTGGACAGGTAGAAAGTGAGACAATAAATCTAGGAAGGGTGGTTACTGTGGTATCAGTGCTGTTGGCTCTGGCCACAGCCAATGTGTAGGCGATGTGCCATGCAGGAGAGTTGTTGGGGGTGCTTGGAAAAGGCCTGCTGTCCATCCTCCACCTGATCCAAGTGTCTCTTCCCTTGCCACTCAACATATTTTTAGGGTTGGGTCCCATTCAGATGATCAAAGTTTTAAAACAATGACTTTCATATGGCCAAGGTCATATGACCAAAATTTTAAAACTTTGAATGTTCTGAATGGAGATCTCCATACAGCGTGGAACAGAACATTTTCCCTTTATCTCCCTGTAGTGCAATCTCGGAGTTGGTATATTTAAATAGCAGGGAGTGTGGTCAGTGCAGGGGAGCTTGCCCCCCTGCAAAAATGTCCAGGAATTTCTTTTTTGTTTTGGCTTTGTTTTTCTTTCAGGTGTTCAGAGTTTTGAAACTTCGATCATATGGTCTCGGCCATATGAAATTCAATGTTTTAAAAGTTCGATCATCTGAAGTAGACCCTAAGGGCCATCATGGAGGCATGGTCGCATTCCCATAAGTCCTCCAGTGAAATGCATAGGATTTTAGATGTAGCACAGGCTGACATGCATGACTGCCTCCTCTGTGCTGACAATTCAATGGATCAGAACAATGACACATTGGAACAGGCACTGTCTGTGATGGAACATCTGCTCGGAGGGAGACAACATCCACATGGGTGTAGGTCAGCCACATCATCTGCTGTTAGCAAATCTTGCCATGCCCGATTATGGTCCCATAGTGGCAGTGCTTCTCAGTACTTCTCCATCAGTGGTTGAGCTGTCCACACCCAGACATGGCAGACCATGGGGTTGTGGTCCTGGGCATCCTCTTGAGAGGAACTCATCCACCAGACATCTATCCCATTCAGGTGGCAACAGTGCATCTGACCATGGGCATGGACATGCCAGTGCAACTCCTGGCAAAGCAAGTTCTCGCAGTTGGGTACTAGAACCATAAACTGCCACCTCTACTATGCCTGGCTCAAACCTGTCCAACATACCAACATGTAGAGCTAGCACATAGCTTGGCTGTGCTCAAGCAGACACTCATACACCAATTTCACCTGGAGGATCCATACAGACACACACACCGACAACATTTACATGGTTCAGCTGTGAAGCTTAAATTTCATTTTGTCTCACTAGCCATTTCTTACTTTATCCGAATGTCTTCCTGCTTCTCTTTCTTACACACTCTCACCGACCATTTATTTCAGCCTAGGCTCCCTGCCCCAGCACACAACACCCTGATCTAGTGAAGATAACTGTGACATATTCCTGTTTTCTATATTAATTAATTTATTTAATTATTTATTTATGTAACATAACATTTGTTAAACAGGTTGGTCCAACTGAGCCAAAATAGCCCATTTTCAGTAGAGACCCGAGGAGAAAAGCTCCAGTACATAGACATAGTTATAATAATAGAAAACAAAATAAAATTCTGAAATAACAATGAATAAAGCAGGAATCATAAAAAAATGTATAAGACTGACATACATGGTATATGGAGGCAAATACACTGTTTAAGATATCTATAGGAAAGTATAACCTAGCTGTGTTTTTTTTTGTTTGTTTGTTTTTTTTTTACTTCAAACAAGGGAGGTAGGAAAGAGATGAAAGTAGTATTAGTAAATACGTATGAGAACAACAAGATAGTAAAGTGAGGTTTAGTTTAGTAAAGAGAAGATAGTTAAGTGAGCATAGTATATGCATATTTACATGGGTTATAGTAGCCTGATAAGTGGAGTAGAGAGAACAGACAGAGAGATAGCAGTAAATAAAGTATAGGAGTCAGAGAGTACTGTGAAGGGTACTGATGGCAAAAAGGAATGGATTAGGTAGGGTCATGACAGAGACAGGATATTCAGGGATACATAAGCTTTGTGTCTGATGTTCAGGGTGAATAGTTGACTTAGTGCTTAGTATATCCACCTTTCTGATGTTGAATTGGTAATTATACCTTTGGCTTATATTGGTCTAAAAAAGTTAAGCAGTTGATAACATCAAACATGTTTTGCATCAGTATTGTGAATGATCTTGTGAGGGTTGTGAAGTCAGAAACTGAAATGTGTCTCATTACTTTCTAACTTCTCTCTTTAATGATTTTCCACTACAAACATATGGTGCTAAACTGTGGTCAGGCAGTGACCATCAGTACTTTTGAGAGGTATGACTGTGTGAATCTATGATGCCTGAAGCCTGCTACTTAATAATGGACACATATAAGTCCAATTCATCTCAACTGTCAAATGTTAAGGTCATTTCTGTACAAATTACCCACATTTTACTCGCTTACACTACCAAGTAACAACATGCAAGGATATGCCAGTCATTCATATTATTACAGGATACACTCCAGGTTCAACACTTACCTTGTAAATCCAGCAGTTGCAACAGTTTTACTTCAGGGCTGACTCTGTCTGATGCTAGCAATACACAACAATTACATGGGTAGGTAAAGCTTGTGAGCATTACCTGGCATCATTTATGTATGTGCATAGGAGGAAGGTTTTAGCCCCTTATGCGGTAAGTGAGTGTGCTATGCGTTGTCTCTTAGCCAATGCAAGGGCATACTGAGTACGCCTAGGTTGGCCATCCACAGCAGTTGCTTGTTCCCCCTCTTACTCCTCACCCACGTGTGGCTGTGGTGTCCTTGCCATTGGTGGTAAGATGTGTGCCCGTTCCCCTTGTTGATCCTATTGAAGCAGTTTTCTCAGGATGATGTTGTGTAACCTTGCACATACAGTGAATATTTCAGTACACATAGGTGGATTGTAATGCAAGACTTCCCCAGATGTATCTAGGCACAGGAACCATGACTTCAGCAGCCCAAACACATGCTCTATGATATTTCTGGTTTGAGCGTGTGCCTCATTATAGCATTCTTCAGCAGGTGTGTGTGCATTTCTGATGGGTGTCATCAGCCAGTTCCAGTGCCTCACCTGCATCCCCCAGTAAATGACACTGTGGTATATTTCCCCAGTGAACATCTGATACAGGTGGGAGCTGTGCCAGATATGTGAGTCATGCTAACTGCCTGAGATGCCAAAACACACACAGTCAAGATGATTCCCTGGCATTACACACAGCTTGGCAGTTAATAGAGTGGAAGCCTTATCTATTTATGTATAGCCTACCTGTTCCCCAGTTGGTGCCTTAATTTCTATATGTGTGCAATCTATGGCACTCAGTACTTCAGGGTAGTGTGCTACAGTGATAGAACTCCTTCATATTTGTGGTAATGTCCTCGGGAGAACAGGGAAAATTATTTATTCATTTATTTATTCACATTTGTTTACCGGGAGTGTCTGACTGGATGTAGGTCCATTTTCAGTGGAGGCCCGGGGAGAAAAGCTCCACAGTTAAAATAAACAGACACTAGTTACATTGGATTACATAATGATTAACAATTTGATTAAAATAGCAATTAATTACAAACATATTTACAGATGAAGAACATAGTGCATCAGTAGACAACTAGAATCTTTATCTGCGAAGTACATAACAGACATTAACAAATGTTACAATAAGAAGTTCATGCTGTATAATAAGTACTAGGCTTATGAGCATCTGAGCTTGCTATAATCAATGTAGTTAGTGGGGTTGAAAGAAAGGTAGTGGTTGGATGGGGTGGGTGATATTAGAGTAAAATATATGTGGTCACTGCCATGTTAGAGTATACCATTCAGGAACTGATGGAGGATCCTGGATGTTGATGCCTGTGATGCCCCCAGCATGCCCCTGTTGGTCTCTGAAAGGTACCTGTAGGAAAAGTCTAAGTCCTACACATACCTTCGTCTCCAATGGGATGGGTTCCCCTTGGTTTGCCCTGGCTCTCACTTGAGGATGCAGAGGTTGCAGAGTTCTTGTAGTGTGTCTGTATCTACCCCCTTGTGCTCCACAATTTCCACATCATGTAGATTGTGATAAGTTCACCAAGGTCTAAAAATTCTTACTCTTCTTGGCCTTGGTGTATTAGGAGCAGCAGCAGCAGCACAGACTTCAGCCTGTTGCACATAGACATGAATTAAAGCAAAAGCAGCCCCTAACATTGTTTCTGTGTAGATTCCTTTCCATAGCTGTTTTCCAATAGGTTTTGGAATTCACAGGGAAAACCAGCACTGAGTCTACATGGTTGCTTTATAGCTTGTTGATAGCTCCTCCATCTTGGATTGGTTGTTTAGCATACAATTCAGCTGCTTATGCTGCAATTAGTATGCCACTGTGTTTACCTTGTTCGAGCAGCTCTGCATGGCTCTACACACCACGTAGAGCCACTTACTAAATCCAAAACAGTTTGCTACAGTGTAAATGGACCATGTAGGCTTTACTGAATCTGTCTGTATGATGTGACAATTAAATTAATAAACAGCTGTACTGCAATGTGATTCATCCAAGGAATTAGCTTTGTTTGTTATCCTTACAGACTCCCATGTGCAGCTTTGGCTTAAGAGGCTTGGATACCAGAGGTTGTATACCAGTAAGAGGTTGCATGGATTTGGATGTGTTCCAGTATTTTATATAACAAGCTGGCTATTAAGTTTATAATTGGTTCGGTACTATTAACTATATATTTTATACACATTATTGTAGCAAGAACATAGAAGTAGTTCAATACATTTCACACTAGCATAAGCACTGAAGGCAGTACTCCATTGTACCAAGTAAAGCATAGCCAATTAGTTAAAGCAGTATGCAAGAATGGTACAAACACACACTAGAATAGAAAGAAAATGCAAAGGCTATTTCATACTAGAATAAACATGAAGACAGTACACCACTGTATCAAGTAAATCATAAGCAAGTAAATAAGGGAGTATGCAAGAATGTTAAATCTATACTATTTCTATGCAGGGCTCATTGTTCATAGGTTCATAGGAGGATATTAGTCCATCTACCTGAGGGTCATTCCAAGCCTAGCCATTTACACCCAATGTATTACAAGAGAAAATCTTGTCAATGGCCAAGAATGTATTTAGTAATGCTTAATACTGAGGATATCCCTTGGCTGCTGAGTGCTCCTGGCCCCTGTGCATTTCATCCTATCTTGCTGTCTTGTTTTTTTTAACCACTCTCATCTCTCCAGATTGCCTACCCTCCATCAGGAGTTAAGAACCCACCTGGCAACTAAGGACCCATCCCAACTTACCAGCTGTCTCATCGCCCTATAAGTGTACCCCTGTGCTCTTCCAAGAAAAGAAGGAAGAAAGTATGTGTTTTCCTCATGCTGGCTGTAAAGCTTATTTGTAGTATGCTTATTCCTTGTTGTCTGTAATTAAAAGCTTCTCAGCCTGGTTAGCCAGCAGCCATACCCGCTCTGTATCCTGTAGGTAAAGTATAGCCCCTAACTTCCTTTATTAATACCTCTCCTAGCTGAATAGATCATCTTATTTAGCCCTAGACCAGCCTTCCCCAGAAAATACTACTGCTGTAATACATTTCCCTGTCCACGAGGTGGCACCCTTATCCAGTCTCTATCTTTTGTCTATCCCACTATCCCAGGAAATACTTATTCTACAGTCTACTTGTCTATACCTTGCTACTATCATTCTATCTTACACCTCTTGGTTGCTGTAATCACACACTATCCTCCTTGGAAATCTTCCACTCTACTTCTTATTCATTCTACACTTACCTCAACTTAACTTACATTTAACTGTCAGCATTCCACTGATTGTTCACCTTGGCTATTTCACTCACTTGTCTCTACTTGCTCCGTTAGAATGGCGGGCTCACTCTGCCCCCCTACCCTGCCCCCAATTCCCACACACCCTCAGTGCTCCTACATTTATTCTTCTAAACCACACCCCATTACATCTGCTCCAATCTAGCAGCCCACCTCATTAACACTTCCAACCCTCCTTGCCACAACAACTTGCCTGTTATTACCTTACCTCCCATCCCTCCTTGTTACATCTCCTCACCTGTTGAGAATTCTCCTCACCTGTTGATACTACCTTACCTCCCATTTTCTTCCACTTTTTAAACTAAGATCATGGCTATATTACCCATCCCCATGCCAAATAAAGCTATTACTCTTGGCCTCACTCTTACCCCCTCTAACTATTGCCTATCTGCTAACCTCCTATGAACAACCATTACACCCAAACCTTCTCTTACCCTCCAAACTCACTTCCACACCACTACTAGCTATCTCCCAAAACTACATAAACATCACATCCAGACCCTGCTACCTACAAGCCAAATATCATAGACTGGCCCACATCAAGTATATCAATCTAAATGTTAGGAAATCACTTTACTATTACTGTAAGCCCTATAATTAGAATATACCTCCACTCCTTACTAGACAGGGACATTCATCCTAACCCCGGCCCAAACAACACTCTTGTCACTGAACAAAGCAACCCTAAGATCACTAGTACCCAAGCCCCTACTAAACCTTCTAACACACTTTATATAGCACATCTCAATATATGTAGCATTAACAACAAAATTGCCCACCTCCAACCCTCCTAGATGTCCACCGATTTGACATCTTCTGTTTATCTGAAACATGGCTAAAACCTACAATTAAAGACAATGAAGTTATGCCACCTGGTTACAATATCCTGAGACTAGACTACACAGCCATAAAGAGAAGAGGGGTAGCAATCCTTTATAAAGCAGAGCTACAAGTTACCACTGCAAACCTTACACCATCTTTGGACAATAATGCTGAAATCCTCATTTCTAAATTTCAGGTCAACACATGTAAATCCATATATATCATTTGTATCTACCTTCCTCCTGGAAATAACATTAATACCCTTGAAAATATCCTTAACTGGCTTTCTATTAATCTCCCACAAGAAACTATAGTCCTTGGAGATTTTAATATCGACTGGAAGTCCTGTAGTACTGTAGTACTGTACATCCTACCACCCATATTAACCTATATGACTTCTCACAAACTATTACCTCCCCATCCAAGATTAATAAACCCAATAACAAAGAAAGTATCTTAGATTGGATTCTTATTAATACTCCTTATCAAACATACAAAGTAGGAACCCTCCCGGATGATCTAAGTGACCACTCACTAACTTATATTATCAGACATAAAACCAACCTAACTTACCCAAACACTTTCAGGACAATACGGACCAAAACACATTTTAACCCTGAACATTTCCAAACAGAACTCAAGCAGTGTAATTGGTCACCACTAAAATCCCTCCCACTAGATGAAGCAGTGGAATACTTTAATTCCACATTCTTAGCCATCCTTGCCCACCATGCCCCATCATGCTCTATTAGAAATAAAGCTAAACCTGCCCCATGGCTCTCAAAAGCTACCAGACAAAAAATCCTTTTAGAAACAAATCCTGGGCAAAACGGCATACCACTAGAAATCCTACAGACCACCAAAACTTTAGACAACTTAGAAATAATACAAAAAAAAGCTATCCTCTTAGATAAAAAAACTTTTAATTCCAACTACAGCAAACTTATCAAAAGAAACCACAAAAGTTTTCAACTAGCATTAACAAACTACTACACCCAGGTCAATCTATCACACCTAACCCACAAGGCTCTAACCTTGAGAATCCCACACAAACTGCTAATGCCTTCAAATTTTTCTTCACAGACACCATCCAAACTCTTGCTAGTCAACTATCTCCAGGTACCACAAATCTGCCTACTTCTACAACTAGCCCACTTCCATCATTTCAGTTACAACCAGTTTCTACTTCCTTCATTTGCTTACTTCTGCAGAAACTAAAACCTACCACCCCCTCAGTTGAACAACTACCAGCAGAATATCTGCAAAAACGAGCTAAAGCCATTGCCTATCCCATTTCCATTTTGATTAACAGAACCATAAGTGAAGGAACTATCCCATCTATCTGGAAAATCTCTCACATCATCCCCCTACATAAAGGTGGGAACTCTAACAACTTTTCAAACTATCGTCCTATAGCTCTACTCTCTCCTTTAGCAAAAATAATGGAGAAATGCATCCATAAGCAACTACTTAACCACCTAATCCAAAATAACTTACTTGCCAACTGTTAACATGGATTTAGACCATTCCACAGTACTACCACTGCCCTGCTATCCTTTACAGACTGCATTAACAAAAACTGAAACAATACTCTTTCCTCTGCAGTCTTTATTGATTTATCTAAAGCTTTCAATATGGTTAATCACCAGCTTCTTTTAAATATACTGAAATCCCTTTCACTTGATCCTCTAGCCATAAAATGGTTCAAATCTTACTTAGACAACAGACAGCAGGCTGTGCTATGGGATAATAATCTATCTTCACACCTCCCTATTTCCCTTGGTGTTCCTCAGGACTCCATATTAGGCCCAATTCTATTTTCCATTTTTATTAATGACCTTCACTCAGCAATTCCTCAAGCCACCTGTATTCAATACGCAGATGACTCCACAATAATTTGTTCAGCCACTTCTCCAACTGAACTACAGTCCCTTACCCAAAAAGCATTTAATACAGTAGAATAATGTTTTTTTAAACCGCTGCCTCCTCTTAAACCCCCAAAAAACTAAACTTTTTCTTTTAACTCCAACCCAAAAGTCCACCCCAGTATATATCACACTTGTATCTAATAATGGCACTCTCATATCTCCTAACCCAATCACTAAACTCTTAGGAATAACAATAGATTGCAACCTTAACTTTGATACTCATATGAACAACACAATAAAAACAGTCAACAAGAAATTGGGGTCTCTCTATAGAATCAAACACTTTCTTACACCATTAGCCAGGACCGCAATAGCCAGAACTCACTTAATCCCAGCTCTGATCTATGCTTCACCTATATACACTAAGCTTTCAAAAAACAACCTCAACAAACTGGCAATCTCCTATAATAATACTGCTAGATTTGCCACTGGCTCTCCTTTTAGAGCTTATCATTGTCTTAATCTAAAGCAACTAGGATGGCTAGAATTTCAAAATCAGAATCAACTTCACCAGCTGGCTACTGCCCATAGGACCCTGTATCAACCCACCAATACTCCAATACTCTCTAGCCTCATTACCCCTTACAACAATCTTAAAAATTTACGCTCCTCAAATAAACTACTTATCTCTACTAGCAGATCCAACAACTTGGCAGGAGACTCTGTTCTCTAATACTGTTGGAAAGCACTGGAACCTTCTACCCACTGAACTGTTATCTCTGCCTTTAATGACACTTTTTAAACAGAAACTAAAACTATTTCTCAGTACACATTGGTTATGCCCTTGTACTAACCCTGACTAACTTTCTTTCTTTATACTAATGAATACTCTTCACCTTTTACTCTACTGTACTAACTACAGACTTATCCTTAAAGAACCAAAAGACCATGTTATTGCAATTTAAATCTATGTATATATGTATATAGTAACATTTTATTGTACATTACCTTTACTGTTTGTGTTATGTTCACTATGAGCATTGTATTTTTATTAACAACAGCTGCCTTAAGCTTGAACTGTTGCAACATTCTATATTGTATTGTGTGTGTGTTTGTGTGTGTGTGTGTGTGTGTGTGTGTGTGTGTGTGTGTGTGTGTGTGTGTGTGTGTGTGTGTGTATGTGTGTGTGTGTGTGCGTGTGTGCGTGTGTGCGTGTGCGTGGGCTTATACTGAAAATGGACATGTATCCAGTTAGACTAGCCTGGTCAACAAATGTAAAATAAAATAAATAAAATAAAAAAAAAAATTCACTGCCCATATCCAAGAGATGTGGGAGCTATCCTGGGCAAGAATTTATGGTTTCCCAATCATTCTTCCAGGCTCTGTTTAAACAGAGTCTTAGAAATGTTCTGTTTAATATGAATTGGTAGCCTATTCTGGAGAAGTGGCAATATGAGATGAATTTGTCCCTCCAGCATGTCCTGTTTATGTAACAGGCCAGATTTAGGTCACTGGAGCGGGTAATTCTAGTCCCATTTGATTAACGGATGTGCAGTATTTCCATTAGGTTTGGGTTGGAGATTGCTCTGTAAGTCAGGCATAGGTCTCCACTAAGTAGTCTATATGCTACTGAATACAATGACAAGGACTTCAGTCTACCCATATAAGGCATGTACTACAGACCCTGGATAATCTTAGGTAAAAATCTCTGTAGTTTCTCAAGTTGCTGCAGGTGCCTGTTATGGTAGATGCCAAAAGGGGCCTTATTCTCAATTATAGGCATGATGAGTGACAGGTATAGGGTGTTATAACCTCTTTTGCACTTGAGGCAAGGCCTTTTCTAATCAAGTGTGCAATGTAGAATGACTTCCTTACCACAGTAGACACATGGTGGTCAAAGTTAAGGTCACAGTCTACTTGTGTTCCCAAATCCCTCACTACTGCATTAGCACTTAGGGTATTGTTGTTTATTCATTATTCTGTAGGGACATTTCTTTAACCAATGGGAATGATGATGCATTTTTTAGCATTCATTTTCAGTCTGTGGCTTTAGCAGCAATCATTAGTCTTTGTAAGTCCCTCTTGGAGTACACTAACATCATTTGATGAATTCAACGATTGCACCTAGTTTTCAGTCATCAGCAAACTTGGTCAGCCACAGCTCCTTTGTTTTGGTCTGAACTATTGTGGAGTACATTACAAATAAAAGGGTGCTGAGCACTGACCGTTGGCACCCCACTGGTGAGAGGTCTGCTGGAGGAGGTGGAGTCTTCCACTTTGATAGCATGTGAATGGTTAGTGAGACAGTTTACAACCCACCTCACAACAAAAGGGTTGACATTCTGTTGGATAAATTTATCAGTAATGCCTGATTGTGGGATTGTGTCAAAGGCCTTAGCCAAGTCAACATATCCTGTGTGCACAGATTTGCTCTCGTCTATGGCCCTGATCATGTTTCTGAACAGTGTCTACTAGGTTTAACTATCATGATCTGCCTCAAAGCTCTTGCTTTGTTTCTATCTGGCACAGCTGAATCTATACACTTACATAAGTGCTTGTACAGGGCATCGGTGTATATCTTGGTATAGTTGTCAATACCATCTGTGGAGACTGGGGCTTGGAATGAATTTATGGCATCCTCTAGGATGGTATAGTCTCCTTTGGTGAAGTTCTTTAATCTGATTTCACCTCTGGTGGATTCCGTGGTTATTGTTACTTCAAAAATAACTGATTTGTGATCTGATTTTACTAATTTGGGTCCAACACTTATAGTAGTGTATTGGTCTTTCATGTCAGTAAGAACCAGGTCAAGTATGTTAGAGCCTCTTCTGGGGTTTTGCACAATTTGTTCCAGGGCATTTGATTTAACAAAGTCAAGGAACGTTTACGCAAGTAAGGTTGGGCTTATATAAGTTTCCCAGTTGATGGTAGGATAATTGAACCCCCACCCCATGATTAGAGTGTTAGGCTGGATTTGCATTGACTCTGGTAGGGCCAAGTAAGCCACATGTACATCTTGGTTCATGGAGGGGGGACCTGTAACTAATGACAACTTGAAGGGGGGGGGGATCTTACCCATGGTAATGTGAAGTTGGAGTAACTCCATAAAGTTATCCTGTCTAACCAATCTGGAGGTGTATTTATCTCTGACATAGATAGATAGGTACTCCCCCAACACTGGATATCACACATTTATCAATCTGAAAGGCTGGAAGGCATTGTAGCCTTGTAAGGCCAGTGTACTTTCTGTAGCCTTGAACCAGGTTTCTGTAACTGCACAGATGTAAACCTGATCCAGGGAGAGAGATGCTTCCAAGGAGTGCAGTTACTGGTTTAAACTCCTAGCATTTAGCAGCATAACCCTTGTTTTGTTAGTGTTGGATATTATCATGTCGGTAGTTTTGTTGTTGAGATTTTGCCTAAAAAGGCACTATGAGGGAGGCAAGTGCATTTGCCAGCAGCCAAAAGCCTAGAGGTGTCAAATGCAGACCACCTCTGGCAAAGCATCAAGATCTATCAACCATGTCATCCCAGGGTCTCAGAAACTGGAATCCCTTTGAATGACACCAAAAACTAAGCCAATTATTAAAGTCAATCATTTTTTTGTTTATATTGTGGTGTCATTCTAGGTGAGGGTAAGATGCTGCTCAGGGCTGGGGACATACCTACCTGGGCCCATAATCAGAGAGCTCAATCATGTTTTTCTTCATATAGTCCAGTAAAGTACGTCTCACGTCATTCACACCAACATAAACTATGACTGAGTCATAATGGTACTTGTTGACAGACGTGAGTGCATGTGTGATCTTATGAATCCTGGCATCAGACAGACAGCTGATCATGAATTTCTCCTTATCCAACCTGGTGAGTTGGACATCTGTGTGTCTCACTATAGAGTCACCAATAACAAGGAAATTTAGTTTGGGTGTGCTATGCCTTAAGGGCTTGGTAGGTGAGACACTGGTGTTGTTATGTGTCTTGAGTGCTGTGGGTACTGTGTTTGATGTAGCAACCTTGTGTTTTGGAGGTATCTGGTGTTTAGGTAGATTTCTGGAGAGTGCCTCCGCGTATAATGGTTCCTGTGTTAAGTGCATGCTTTGTGTAAGAGTCGTGATGTATGAGCTGACAACCTCTTCTGTGTTACAGTTCTAAGCGAGAGAGAGCAGTAACCATTCAATGCTGAAATAAGCAGTCAAGGAAATAAAAAACTTCAGTAGAATAAACCTAATAAGATACTTGATGCTTCAATAATACAGTAAAAGCAGCATAAGCTTCAGATAAACTATTAAGCAATATTTTGTAACATAAATACTCAGCTTCTCACTGTTTTGGTAACAATAAAGTGAACAAAAAGCCAAGATAAGCAGTCAAACTAATAAGTGTTTGAATAAAACCAGCCAACTCCTCTTTTAAAAAAAGCAGTAAAGGCAAAGCAAGTTTAATTACATCAGCTTTACCAAGTACCACACTAGTTATATTGAGAAGCACATATGTATCCAATTGCTCAAATCAGCATTTGCCCATTCCATGATATGTCCTTCACCAGGTTTAAACACTTCCTTGCTATTCACAATATCATATATATAGAGACCTTAACAAATTATTACTGATGCACAGGAACTATGTGGTTGTTGACCAAAAAGTAGCTTACCTCCATCAATATATCACAGTTTTACCATCTCTGTCATGCACACTGTATTGAGGACAAGATAGGAAAGGGAGCTTAACTACACAGCAGTGAAACATAGAGCATCCAGATAAGGGAAGTCTTTGAATGGCACAAAGCATCATGTAAGAAGGGAAAGGAAACAAAGGGAGGAGGGTCAGGAACCACTCACCTCCACCTGCTGAGAATGTTTGGAGACCCCAAAAGAAACAATCAGTGGATTATATTCCTAGCGGGCCAGAACTTCAACCCAGCTATTGTACGCAGTTATAAGGATATAAAAGATATCATTGTCCAAAGCAAAGCAGATTTAAAGGGTATAGTGATTAACAATATAGTGTCATATTCTTAGCTAGAGTTTGTTCCTTTGAGCTCCTTTGAACTTTCCCTTTGAGTGTAATGTAGAAGGGATAAGGTGGGGAGGGGCTTAATGATCAAATGGCAGCTATTAATGGGAGTGATGCTTAACAGTATAGTATAGTATTGTTAGCCAGAATTTTTTTCCTTTGTGTTTAGCATGTTTGAACTATCCCTTCGAATGTTATGGGAAAGGCAGAACGGGTGAAGGGGAAAAATGTGAAGAATTAAATCTCAGCTATTCAAACTTATTTAACAAATACAGGCTATTATTATTATTATGCTACTTTAGGGTAAATACTAAGTTATACATTTATAGTGAGCTATTGGGGAGGCATTTATGGGATAATAGGTAAGGTAATGCTGACTGTATCTTCAATACAAATGTACACCATTTACATTTAAGAAGATACACTTATACAATCATCTATATGGTAATAGTGCCTAGGCATCTAGTTTAGCAATAACGGCCAGATAATGTAGGTTCATAGCTTGATATGTGTGTACTAGGCTAATGGACCTGGAGCCTTGACAAGCCTAGCCTATAGAAGTGCCCTGCCATTGTGCTGCCCAACATTAGTTCCCAGTGCCTCTATCAAGTATAGCCACTAGAGTGATCCCCAGGGTGAACTTTCTATTTCCCATCCACTCATCGTTATTTCTCTTGAAGAGGGCCAGTGAGGTGCTCTACTTGACATGTATGGGAAGTCTATTCCAGAGCATGGGTTAGTCTCTGGGATGTGTACCGGTCCCTACAGCATGTTCTGTTGATTGTGATAATGAGGTTGAGGTCTCTTGAGAGTGTGGTGTGGAGGGATTTGGATTTCTTTAGATGTAGCATTTCTAACAGAGCTGGGTCAGACATGGCTTTGTAAGTCAAGCAGAGATCACCTCTTAGTAGACAATATGAGACAGAGAATAGCTGGAAGTTTTTGAGTTTGTCCATGTAGGACATGTGTTTAAGGCCTAGGATCCTCTTTGTGAGGTACTTATGTGGCCTTTCCAGCTGTTGCATGTGTCTAGTGAGGTACATGCCAAATGGGGCATTATACTCAATGATTGGCCTAATGAGGGAAGAGTAGAGAGAGATAATGACCTCTTTCTTCCTGGAAACAAATCTCTTGGTAATGAGATGCGCCACATAGAAGGACTCTCTGACTACAGTGGCAATGTGTTGGTCGAAGGAAAGGTTGCTGTCAACCTGTGTCCCCAGATCTCTTATAATGCCTTCAATGTTCAGTGGGCTCCCATTGATGTGGTAATTTGTGGGAACTGAGTTTTTCCCAAAGGGGATGACAACGCAATTTTTGGCATTTAGCTTAAGGCCATGGTTTCGACACCAGTCATTGGTCTCAGTGAGGACTTTTTGTAAGATGTCTACATCACTTGGCTGCCTTGCATAGTTTCTCTCAGGAAATTCCTGTTGTCTTGCAGTATGTTAGCAGAGGATTATTATTAGGGTTTATTGACTTGAAAGAAAGTTACTGTTTGTCGTTTTTGCATTTAAGTTACCTGTAACACATTGCATTACGTTACCTGGCAATTGCTCACTAAGTCAGCACTAAAAAATTAAAAGCACTACACCCTCACAAACTCCCCTTGAGTACCTTGTTCCCCGATTGCCCCTTTTTCAATTATAAAGGAATTCCCAATACTATTCTAGCATGTCCAAAGGTCAGTTGTCAATCTCCTCTCCGGTCCAGCTGGTGAATCTGGGAATCTTGAGGCAAAGCTACAACTGCCTCGTGTACACAGACATCCCTCTCCTCCTCCCAACAAATTCCAACACATGTGAGAGATGCAACCATATAGTCAAACTGGAGGCTAAGCTCTCTCAACTCAGTACTGGCGTAACCAGTCAGGAAGAAAAGGAAACCACACTCACTACAATTCTAGTCTCACATAGACCTATCACGACAGCAAACCAAACACATAAACACACAAAAACATACTCAGAGGCTCTAAATAAAAATCTGCCTAAGTAGCAAAGACCTCCAAAGCAGACACCCAAGCAACCGCTACCCCAAAACAAAACACGTGCAGCATATAGCTTACAAAGCCAGTGTGCAGAACAGTCACAGCCCTTAAGGCTAAACAACACACCTGATACACTTGTAATAGGTGACTCTATCGTCAGGCACACTGACGTCTCGCTCACCAGGCTGAACAAGGAGAAGGTCATGGTGAGCTGCCTGTCAGGCGCTAGGATCTGCCACATAACACAAGCACTCAGGTCACTCCAAGGCAAGTACAAATATGACTCAGTCATTGTCCATGCTGGTGTGAATGACCTGAGACGTACCTCCCTGGACTACATGAAAAGAGACATAGAGGAGCTCTCTGAGCATGTAGCCCAGGCCGGTATGACCCTGACCTTGAGTAGCATCTTACCCTCACCAAGAATGATGCCACAATATGAAGACAAGATGATAAATTTCAACAATTGGCTTAAGTATTGGTGTCATTTGAAGGGGATCCAATGCCTGTCAGCCTGGGATAACATGCTCGGCAAGCCACGATGCTTCGCTAGGGATGGCTTGCACCTGTCACCCCTGGGCTTTTGGATATTGGCAAAGGCTCTTGCTACCACCATAGTGCCTTTATTAGGCAAGGCTCAAAAGACAAACCCACCTCCATAGGTATCATAAGGGATAAGAAACTAAGAGTAATGCTACTCAACACCAGAAGTCTAAACCTCAAGATGCACGCACTCGAAACTCTCCTTAGCATGGAGAACATCAATATCTGTGAAGTAACAGAAACTGGTTCAAGGCTCCCGAGAGCACCCCAGCACTACCAGGTTATACCTCATACCATGCTTTTTGGCCCCAAAACTTGGACCGAACCACAAAAGGAGGGGGGAGTATCAATATTCGTCAAAGATACCCACACCTCCAGGTTGGTGGCACAGCACGAAGCATCAGAGACTATCCATGTACAACTAACACTGGATAAAACTGCCTTCCAGTTTATAGCCTGCTACAGACCACCCTCCAAAACCCAGGAACCCCACTTGGCCTTCCTGAGAACACTGGAAAATATGAAGGTCTCTCTAAACACCATTATATTGGGCGACTTCAACTACCCAAACATAGACTGGGAGCATTACTCTAGCTCCAACACCCAAGCCCAAAGGTTCCTAGAATTTATAAACTCAAATGTTATGGAACAACTTGTTACCACTCCCACAAGAGGGGAAAACATACTGGACCTGATCATCACCAACATGTGGACTCTATGCTCTAGACCAGAAGTGTATCCCTCACTGGTAAGATCAGACCATAAACTAATCTCACTGGATATTCACATCCCGACCTCACCCCCTGCCCAGAAAACTACAGTGAAAAAATTCTCTAAAGCAAATTTGACACTCCTCAAATCCGAGGTGGAATCCTTCAAAGCCCCCGGGCCTGTGGAAAATACGGCCCAGACCACAGAATCCTTTATAAACATATTCTATGAACACCTTCAGGAATGCATGGATCATGCAATCCCAAATAAAACCAAAACCCAATCCTCCAAAGGCAGACGTCCTGTCTGGTGGACCCCAGCCATAAACAAACTATACAATAGAAGGAGGAAGCTACTACATGATAGAGAAAAATCCCAAAAAGGGAAGGCATCTCTGATCAGTATTAGCAAAAAACTACGGGCACTCATAAAATCGTCTAAGGCCAGCTTCGAGAGAAAAATTGCACAGGACACTAAGGATAATCACAAGGCTTTCTTTAGTTATGTTAGGAACCTGGGTGGGAATTCCCAGATATGCTCAGAATTAGTCCAAAATGGCAAAAAATACACCGAACCCACAGACATTGCCAACATCCTAGCTGACCGGTTCAGCACAAACTTATCCCCCCCTCCCCACCAAAAGGGCAAATATCTATCCCAGCAGAGTGCTGCCCCCCCTGACATCTCAGATGCGCAGGTAAGAGCCTCTCTCTCCAAAGCAAAAAACACAGCATCAATGGGACCAGACGGTGTCCCGAGCTGCGTCCTACATGAACTCCAAGAAGAGCTAAACCCAAACATAAAACTACTGTTCAATCTCAGCCTTACTACAGGATATGTACCCAAAGAGTGGTGTACAGCAACAGTGGTCCCTCTCCACAAAGGTGGTGCCTCAACGGATCCTGGAAACTATCGCCCCATAAGCCTGACTAGCTTGGTCTGCAAAGCTATGGAAAGGATCATCATGGACCTCATAAATAAAGATATTGGGGACCTACAGACACTGGATCCTACCCAGTTCGGCTTTGTTAAGGGCAGATCCTGCCTCTTAAACCTGGTCGATTTCTTTGAAACAGTCACCAAGGCCATTGGAGGGAAGGTGGTCCACACAGCCTACCTGGACCTCAAAAGCCTTCGATACAATACCCCACTCGGGCATTATAGATAAGCTCACCAGCTTAAATATAAACCCCTATGTCACTAGATGGGTTGCAAACTGGCTCAAGGACAGAACCCACATGGTTAGAATTACTGGAGCCATGTCAGACTCCAAACCAGTTACAAGTGGGATCCCACAAGGCTCAGTCCTGGGACCTCTCTTGTTTGGTATATATTTCTCGGAGGTACAGGCCAACACAGAAGGACTGTGGCTGACCAAGTTCGCAGATGACTGCAAACTGGGCACCATAATCGACTCTCCAGCTGACACAAGCATCCTCCGAAAGGGTCTCATAGAAACAGACAACTGGTGCCAGAGCCATGGCACTGAAATAAATAGGACATGCTGGAGGGACAGATTCATAACCCAGTGGCTCCCTTCACTCTGGAATAAAATCCCAGTCCAGGTTAGGCAGAGTCCCTCAATGACTCTCTTCAAGAGGAATCTTGATGAGTGGATGGGAGATCGTAGGTTTACCCTGGGTATCACTTCTGTGTCACTGTTAGACAGAGGCACAGTACACTAACCTCGAAAAAGGGCATAGCAAAATTAATTTAAAATGGGTGGCGAAAGCCAAACACACTCTGGCTAGGCTTATAAATGCCCTAGGGCAGATAGCCTAGTATGAACCTATGAACCTATGAACCTATTGCTATTAGGTTTATCAGAGTTAGGGATTATTAGGGTCATTAGTTTTGAGAGGGTGTCTTCTATCCCATAGGCAACAAGATGCACATGCTTATCAATAACACAATAGTGCACATTAGCATTTAACCTTAGATGGTGGTTCTGGCACCACTTGTTTGTTTGTGATAGACCCTTTTGAAGAATATGAAAGTCATCTGGGGAGTTTATAATTGCACCAATTTTGCATTCATCTGCAGATTTGGTTAGCCAGGGACCCATGACTTCAGCTTGGCATCGGAAAAGTAGATACCAAATGGAAGTGACCCTAGCACAGACGCCATATGGATCCTACTGGCAAAGTTTATTCCTAGTCTTCACTAGATTGGTTCTGCTAGTGAATCAGTTTGCATCCAGCAGATAGCATCCAGGTTTACTTGAGTTTTGTTAGATTGTTCATAATGCCTGATTGTGTGATAATGTGAAAGTCCTTGGCCAGTTCAAGTTACAGTGTATGCATGTTTTTTGTCCTTATCTAAGACATCTGTGAACTTTTCAAAGGAGACAACTAGAATATACAAGCATAATCTACCCTTTACAAGCCTAAACTTGTTATTGTTAAAGTCAAGGGATTTTAGGCTGCTATTGTTTTTGTTTAGGATTTAATTAATGATATGTTCCATTGCTAGTTAAGATTATTGGTCTATAGTGTTAGAGTTACCCTTGTGGAAGGAGTTGACCACAGCTGTTGTCCATGCTTCTGACATGAAGTCATTTGCGAAGCTGAGTTGACTAGCTTAAGAAGTGAGTCAGAGAGACAGTTTTTCATGCTGGTAAGAAACAATATGGCACATCATTAGGCTCTATAAGGTTAGTGTTTTACCTCCAAGGGGACTTTTCAAATTTACTTAGAAATAATCAAGGGGGTCTAGATAATTCATCATATGTGGGAAAGCCAGGGAGTGACAGGGAGCATAGCTCTCAACCTCTTGGCAAAAAAAAAAAAAATCTGGAAAAGACAAAAATAATGGGAGGGGGCAAAGCCCTAAAAATAGGAACCAATTTTAAATATTGATCTGATAAACTTAGCAAGTTGTTAGACTAAAAGGTCTTTTATCACCATGCATTTTCTGATGAATATGAAGTCTGAAATTCAAATACCTGTCATTATATTGTGAATTCAGTCCTCATTGATTTACCACAAAAATTCAGAAAACCACAAATTATACGTGAAACATACCAAAAACATAAGACAAAAAATCTGGATATTCTGTGAAAATCTGGACAGTTGAGAGGTATGACAGCGAGATTAGTAAGAAGTGAATTTATCTTCTACTATTTCTATTATATCCTCCAGTTCACAGAATATGATATTGGTTTCAGTCATCTCATCTCAATGTTGGGTATTTTCCTAAGGTTCATAACATAACTGAAGAAGGTCTTCTGGTTGTCTTTGTTAATGATGCCAATTTTCAATTCATACTTAGTTTTGTTGGATTTGATCTTTGTTTCATTTCTTATATTTACTTTTGAAATGAAAAGCTTTCAGTTTGTTCTTAATGGTAAGGAGGCTTTTTTCTTTTGTTGTATAGTTTGTTTATATTTGAAGTCTATCACAGAGGTTTGTTTCTATAGTCAGTATTGTATTAGTAGCAGGATGATGCTGATATCTCAATGCAAGAATTGAAGTGAGCATAGAAACATTCTGGAAAAGCAATGTTGACAACTGAGTCCTCAAGTTATGGGGATTTTGAATCATATCAGGTAAAATGTTAGCTGCTGCGAGCTGGCTATAGAGACATTTTTAAAGTTGGTGTGGTTTGTTTGCATACTGTGTTGGGTTCTGATTGTGAAGGACATTGAGTGGTGGTCAGACCTGGCCAATGATGGGAAGACTACATGTGTGGGGTAATCTGGTGGACTTTTAGTGATGATAAAGTCAAATGAAATTATGTCTACATTGTCAACAACCATGTCATATGAGTATTTGGGAAAGAAAAAACAAGTAATCTCTGTGGTATCCCCGAAGTCTCAAAACATCCCACTAAAGTGTAGTAGGTCCAAAAACAAAACAGTGTAAGAAACTTCTCTGTGTGGAAGATTTTCAGTCCATATATTTCTAGTTAATCACTGTATATTAATCAGATCAGATAATAGTAGTAGAAGTAGTGAATTAAACTCGTCTTAAGTTAAAACAAAACCAAAACAAAAAATAATAATAGATAATATATAATTGACCAGCATTACTAAGTATTCAAAAGTAATCCAAGCAAGGCAGGCAGTCTGTTTTCCAGTTGAAAATCCTTTATTAAGTACACAGACAAGTGATCCAAGTAAAACAAAAATAGAGTAATACTTTCCTGACAAGCTTTCTAAATATATATATACTTTTTATCAGGCATGGGAGTACTTTGAGGGGCTGATGAATGAAGAGAATGAGAGGGAGAGAAGGTTGGATGATGTGCGGATAGTGAATCATGAAGTGCAGTGGATTAGCAAGGAGGAAGTAAGGATAACTATGAAGCGGATGAAGAACAGAAAGGGTGTTGGTCCAGATGACATAAAATAAGAAATAAACCAGGAACCAATACCTCCAAAGCAGCAGGAGAGAAGAAGCACAGGCGAGGTAGAAGTGCTGTATGTTATAATGCTGCCACAATTCGAAAAGAAATTCCAAGGCCCATAAACGCTCCAAACAAAGTTTATTGATGTAGATACAGTACAAGTAAAATGCGTCGACCTAGGTTTCGTCCATCTCCACGGACTTCTTCAGAACAACAAATACAAAAACAAATATGTATGTATATAAGGAACAATTTTACACTTATACACTTGTATATTTATTTGAATATTAATATATTTATTTATTTATTTATTTGCAAATATTTATGGTTAGTATTTGTATAACATTTACAATTATTTGGTTCCTTATATACATACACATTATATACAATTGTACAACATTAATTTTAATTATATATATTTAGATTACTACAAATTGATATAATATGTGTATCAACTATTACATTTCCCCATACACATATACAATTCATTATGGTTATTTTGTACAAAATACTTAATTTTAGTAATATTTTTAAAAATTAATACAAGCACAGGTTATAAGGGAGTTTTATTAATACATCCTAATAACACACTTACACTTAGGCAAAGTATGTACACTTTTATTGTCATGTAGTGTTCATATTATTGATAGTTATTTATATATAGTGGTGAATTTGCTGCCTTCAAATTCTGTTTCTGTTTTTGTTTTTAGAACATTTTCTTTTTAATATGTAATTGATTGGATAATTGGCTCATTAATTGGGAACGTAAAAGGTATTTAAGTGGTTCCTTTTGTAGTATTTGTTGTTCTGAAGAAGTCCGTGGAGATGGACGAAACCTAGGTCGACGCATTTTACTTGTACTGTATCTACATCAATAAACTTTGTTTGGTGTGGCAGCATTATAACATACGATACAGCACTTCTACCTCGGCTGTAGTGCTTCTCTTCCTGCTTTTCGTTTTGGAGGTCCAGATGACATACCTGTGGAAGCATGGAGGTGTTTAGGTGAAATGGCAGTGGATTTTTTAACTAGATTTTTTAATGAAAAGTGAGTGAATGCCTGAAGAATGGAGAAGAAGTGTTTTGGTACGATTTTAAAGAACAAGGGTGATGTGCAGAGCTGTAGTAACTACAGAGGGGTTAAAGTGATCTGTCACAGCAGGAAGTTATGGGAATGAGTTGTGGTAGCTAGGTTAAGAAGGGAGGTGATGATTAGTGATCAGCAGTATGGTTTCATGCCAGGAATGAGCACTACAGATGCAATGTTTGCTTTGAGAGTGTTGCTGGAGAAGTACAGAGAATGTCAGAAGGAGTTGCATTGTGTCTTTGTGGATTTAGAAAAAGCATATGACAGGGTGCCTAGAGAGGAGTTGTGGTATTGTATGAGGAAGTCAGGAGTGTCAGAGAAGTATGTAAAAGTGGTACAGGATATGTATGAGGGTAGTATGACAGTGGTGAGGTCTGCGGTGGGAGTGACGGATGCGTTTAAGGCGGAGGTGGGATTACATCAAGGTTCAGCTCTGAGCCCTTTCTTACTTGCAATGGTGATAGACAGGTTGACAGATGAGATCAGAAAGGAGTCCCAGTGGACTATAATGTTTGCAGATGACATCGTGACCTGTAGTGAGAGCAGGGAAAAAGTGGAGAAGACCCTGGACAGGTGGAGATATGCTCTAGAGAAAAGAGGAATGAAGGTCAGCAGGACTAAGACAGAATATATGTGTGTGAATGAGAGGGAAGATAGAGGAATGGTGAGGATGCAGGGAGTAGAGGTGGTGAAGGTGGATGAGTTTAAATACTTGGGATCAACAGTTCAGAGTAATGGTGAGTGTGGAAGAGAGGTGAAGAAG
Source organism: Protopterus annectens (assembly GCF_019279795.1). NCBI lineage: Eukaryota > Metazoa > Chordata > Ceratodontiformes > Protopteridae > Protopterus > Protopterus annectens. The sequence goes on from NC_056735.1 coordinate 803,114,876, forward strand.
AGAGTACAGGCAGGATGGAGTGGGTGGAGAAAAGTGTCAGGAGTGATTTGTGACAGACGAGTAGCAGTAAGAGTGAAAGGGAAGGTCTACAAGTGGGTAGTGAGACCAGCTATGTTATATGGGTTGGAGACAGTGGCATTGACAAAAAGGCAGGATTCAGTGCTTGATGTGGCAGAGCTGAAGATGTCAAGATTTGCACTGGGTGTGACGAGGATGGACAGGATTAGGAATAAGTATATTAGAGGGCCAGTCCAGATTGGAAGGTTTGGAGAAAAAGCCAGAGAAGCAAGATTATGTTGGTTTGGACATGTGCTGAGGAGAGATGCAGAGTATATTGGGAAAAAGATGCTAAGGCTGAAGCTACCAGGTAACAGGAAAAGAGGAAGGCCTAAGATAAGGTTTATGGATGTGGTGAGAGAGGACATGCAGGTGGTTTGTGTGACAGAACAAGATGCAGAGGACATGAAGAAATGGAAACAGCTGATCTGCTGTGGTGACCCCTGACTGGAGCAGCCGAAAGAAGAAGAAGATCAGGCATGGCAGTGGTTTATTGTGCTGTAAAACAAAGTGTTATTGGTACACATGTTAAATTCACATCCCTTCCCCCATCAGTGTGACATTCGAGCTGGTCCTAATAGGTTATAAAAATGAAAATAGAAAATAAAAATGAAAATTGAAATTGATTTTTACATGAAAAATGTATATGTATATATTTATATATATTTTGTGATTGCCAGATGAACTAAGGTTGATAAATTTCCAGCCATGTAGTATATTGTCTTTGATAAAATCACAGACTTAATAATCTGCTTAATAATCTGGTTAAATAAGAGGTACCACATCATTATAAATTTTGTTTAAAGTACATAAGGGTTATATATTATTATGACAGCTACTAAGTAGCGCAGGACCAGCTCGAATGTCACACTGATGACACCTTTGTGAATTTTCATCACAGCATCTATGTGCCATACTTAAATGACAAAACCAGTGGCTGGGCTCAGGATGAGTAGCTGTAAAGTAGATACACTCTGGATTTTTGTACTGTTTATTGGGCAGCTCGCATATTATCATGCCCCATGGGTGATACATTTTCCTTTATGGAGAGTAACTTTAACAAGTGTTCTTCAGTTATGATGAGGCTGAGATTCAATGGGATATGAGAGATTTCTATACTTGTTTCACAGGTGACATTTGCACTGATTTTGTTTGCTAGTAGTTTGGCTGAATCTACTGCATCCAGTAGGTAGTACCATTTTGGATAAGTCATGGCAATGTTGGGTGATATTCCTTAGTTAATAATGTAGCTAAAGAAGGATCTGTAATTGTCTTTAGCTTCTGATGCTAGCCTAAATTCATGAGATGCCTTCATTTTTTGATAATTTTTTTTAGTTCTTTGGATAGCTTTTTAATGTTAACCTTGAGGTGAGAATTTCTTGTTGTTTTGCTAAATAGATCAAGAAGCTTTTTTGCATTTCTTATTTATACATATGGACCACAAATCTGGTTTACTTTTAAACTACCCATCTGGTAATTACTGCCAGGTCAATGCCTTTATCAAGATGTGCATAAGGGTTAGTTTGTGTAGCTGCTTGCTCTGTCTTTATATTGGGTAATACAGTTAAACCTGACTCTAGATCCTTCATCTTGGAATGGTAAAAGGTTTGTACAAATGAAATCTCTGAATGTTGTGACATTTGCGTCTGCATGGAGATTTATGGAAAAGGATACCAGATTTAACTGGAGAATGAAATACAAGGGGAGTAGTTAATATTAATGCCATGTTTGTAAGGATCAGGTAAAGAATATTTTGCCCATATCCCAATTTACCATATGGTAGATAAAATAGGATAGACCCTATTACTGTTAATTTGAAGTTCACCAAACTTAGGAACTTAACATGGTTTTCTGGGAGCAAAGGAGGGGTCCTATAGCATGCTATGATTTGTCATTTGGTCCTATTTAGTAAAGTTTTGATCTCACCCAGTTTATTTATTTATTTATTTATTTATTTATTTATTTTATTTATTTATTTTGCAATCCAGATGAATGTTCTGTAATAATTATTAGTGGTAATGACTTTAAGTGGATTTTATTATAGTTTAGTGTATCTTAGCTGTTGACTAGTATGTAGATACATATTGTTCTTTGTTTAGATATACCATAAATATTACTTGTCTGTATACCATATATGATGTTTACTTTTAATGATAATTTTCTTGGAATATTCTGCACATTTTAACCAGTGTTTTAGTTTTTAGAGCTTTTCTCCCTAGGCCTGCACTGAAAAGGGGCTGCATGCCCTGTCAGACTTTCCTGGTCAACAAACGCAGATAAATAAACTTAGCTGGTTTACATTTTGGTAAGAGTGAAATATTCATATTTAATACAAAAAAGAGTATTTTATAGAGTTGCGTAATTTACTATGTTGTTTAGTCTTGTTAATTAAAGAGGCACAATAGGAAATGGAAAGTCTGACAAATAATACCAAATATACAGAAGAAATACATTTTTAAAAAGGTTGTGCACTGTAGGAACAACTAAAAAAATGGCATTACTGCCTGAGGGTGAACAGAGAGTGAACAGAGAACTTGCTGAGTCTTATAGATGTGGCTAAGAGTAATGTTAATTATGACATGCTTTTAGGATTCCATTAAGTCAAAAGCAGGGTTGAACTTGGTCTATATAATGCATTATAATGAGCAACTAGAGCTGTGAGTGCACTAAGGCACTTTACAAAGCACTTTTTCCATTACCACGAGTCCTGGCTTGTGCAACAGTACAATGTTGTCATTTAGTCTACAGTAAAATCCCAATAATATCTCCTTTCCAAATCTACTAGCTGCTGTAAAAGTTCTTAATAGTGGTACTATCAATGGGCACAGTGGTGCAGCGGATAATGCTGTTGCCTCACAGCAAGAGGTTCTCCGGTTCGATTCTTGGCTGGGGTGCCTTCTGTGTGGAGTTTGCATGTTCTCCCTGCGTTCGCGTGGGTTTCCTCCGGGTACTCCGGTTTCCTTCCACATTCTAAAGACATGCTTCTGGAGCATTTCTCCCCAGGCCTCTGCTGAAAACAGGATCTGTGGAACCTAGTCGGACTTTCCTGGTCAACAAATGTTAAAATAAAAAAAAAATAAAAAAGTGCCCTACGATGTTTACTGGTACAGTGTAGCTAGTATGTTCAAAGTGAAATTCAAAAGGTCCACTGAGTGTAGCAAAAGTTTAAAGGGGGAGGTAACATCCCACAGTATCCTGATCCAATGTTAACTTGCAGGCTGATGGGGAAAGGTGTCCCTTCAGTATTTATATGTGTGTGTGTGTGTGTGTGTGTGTGTGTGTGTGTGTGTGTGTGTGTGTGTGTGTGTGTGTGTGTGTGTGTGTAATAACAAGAGGAGTACTAATGTAAGGATGCAGGAAAAAAATGTGTCATATTTTGGTTGAGGAAGTGTTAGTGGGTGTGGGTTTCAATTCTTGTTAGATTATGTATTGTGAGTTTTCCAGATTTGAGCTATCCAATGGGTGGGAAGGTTGGTAGGAAGGCAAATTTAGAGAGGAACTTCTACCCAGTAGCTCACTAGCACAAAAACAATTGGGGAACACAACAAGCCAGTCCCAGGTGAAGAAAGATTTGTTTATTTGTTTGTCTGTTTGTCTTTGTTGACTGGGAAAAGTCCGACCAAGGAAAACCCATTTTCAGGAGTGGCCCAGGGAAAAAAGCTCTGCATTTAAGTTACACATGATGTACATTTATAATTGCAGGGTAAAACATCTATACATGAGCTTATTTACATGACTTTTGAAATTTTTTAATATTTCTTAGAAGAACAAGACATTTTAACATAAAAAAGAGAGAAATTAACACAAACTGGCTAATTATTGAATAAAGAAATAACATATAATAACAATTAATGTATTTGGGTCTATATTACAACCCTGAAAGATCTAAAATGCGAATGTATGTACATCGACACATAAAGGTGGATGTACATACACAGCGAAACACGTAAACGGCGAAAATCAAAATGCCGAACGTGTTTCATCAGGAAAATGTGCCACACAGGTAAGTACAAAATAAAAATAAAAATACATTAACATGCTCATGCAGGGGGGAAGCCCCCCCACACACCACTCTTCTTAAATATACCAACTCCGAGCCCGCACTACAGTGGGGAAAAGGATATATCTCCTTATCCCCACCACTGCGCTGCTGGCTAGGAAACACGACCGGCGTTTTGATTTTCGCCGTTTATGTGTTTTGCTGTGTATGTACATCTACCTTTATGTGTCGATGTACATACATTCGCATTTTAGATCTTTCGGGTTTGTAATATGTAGCCATGTATTCATAGCATGATGGCTACAGGAATAAGATCAAACTAGGATGTTTTTGAGCTTATTAATAATTTACAGACAGGCAAGTAGAATGCAGGTGAAGAAATAAGAGATATCAGCAGGAAGAGAAACGGAGAGTGGAAGAATTGTAGTCAGTGGTGTAGTACAAGAGAAAGAGGAAAAGTAAGAGATTAGGAACTAAGTGCAGTATGAGGAGAAGCAATAAGGTACTAAAAGATTCGGAAGCAAAGTGACTAGAGATGGAGAAAAGTGATCTGAGTAAAGCTAGCCAGGTGAGCAGGAAGAACAGAGGCATCTTTGGCATAGGTGCTGCTTAAGCAAAGTTTTGAAACGATTTAAGTTTTCTGTCTGTTTAAAGTGAGTGGGGATTCCATTTCAGAGTTTTGACACATAATGAGAGCAGAGAGTCTGCAGCAGTGCTAAAAGTCTTACTGATACATAATAAAAATTTATTGTAAGATCGAAGTTCCCTAGTGGTGAATAGTACAGTACAGTATTTTATATGCTGGACATTTGTCTGGTGAGTACAATAGGTTGTGAACAATGATGAGTTGTGAGTATGCCTATTGGTGTGGGAGTTCAAGCCAGTTTAAATGTTTTACTATAAGGCAGCGGTGTGCTTTATAAGGTTGGTTGCTTCCAAATTTAGCTATTTTGTAGTAGCAGGAGGCTAGTTTAGTTTTATAAGTAGTGTTGATATTTGTAAGTATAGGGGAAACATATGACAGAAAAGGAAGGAGGTGTGTTCCAGATAAAGTAATCCTTGCTTGATTTGTCACGTAGCGTTTAGCCCTATAGAAGGAGTTGAGTCTTTGCTGAGTTTTCTTCATGGATTGAATAAAACAAGGTGAGTACATGTGCTCCTTGAATAAAATAAATAAATAAGTGGCAGTAATTACCTGTCAAACTCAGATGCAGAGAAACCTATAAACTTTTCTGGTACGTGGGATTGAAGTCTTGGTTACAGAGATAAGGAAGGAAAAATATGTGTGTTACTAGAGGAACTACATGGAGAAATATTCATGCTCTGTACATAATGAAGACCAAAGTAGTAAAAAGTGGAAGAACAGACCAGTCCACAGTAAATAAACCTTCCAGGACAATGGGTAGCTGCAAAGAAGGCTTTCGTGATAAGAGTGTAAAGATTGCCTCTAACAAGTAAGAAGGGATGTGAGAAGGTTAGAAATAATTAACATCTGCTTTGGAGTAAGAAAAAATCTCCAAAAGATCACCTTCAGTGTTAACAGCCAAGAGTCCGTTATTCTCTCCATAGGTAAAATACATATAGAGTGTAATATAACTTTTGTGAACCATTAAAATATGTAGAATCAGCAGAAGACAGATCTAGTCTAACAGAATATGACTGGCTTTCCAGCTTAAGTAATACAAATCCAAGCAGTAAAAGGTTTATATATATTCAGTGCAGGTAATAAGCTTTGCTTTCAGATACAGATGGTGGCCCATTTCCTTTTCTGTTGGAGGTATCAGTTTTATTAGTATCAAAATTACTCTAGTTCTTGTTAATTCCCTGTGATATTCCATAAGCAGCTCAATCAAATTTAGATATACAGGGAACATCCTGACATCTTTTTGTATTTTTAGATTTCCATTTACAATGCTTCTTATAAAAAACACTTCAAAATGTATCCACATAATAAACTAAAAGAGAAATGTTATGGCAGGAAACATGATATTCAATACAAATCGTCTAAATAATAATAACCAGTTGGATGTTCAGCTCATAAAGTAGTTTATAATAATAATCATAATAATTGAGATTGCAATAATAAAAAACTCAAGCAATTTCAAATACAGTAATGACAAGTGGCATATTCAGCTTATAAGGAATATTATATTTCAAAAAACTCAAGCAATTTCTTTTACTGACAGAGATAATTATCCTAGATTATTACTAATATTTGCAGCTATGTTAAATAGGTTATTTACTTCTAAATCCTGTTTATTAATTTTATATAAATATGATTACAAATTAAAGATACACAGAATTACTGAAATATGAATAAAAATATATTTTGGATAGCACTTACATTTACTGACTGTCAAAATGCATTTAATATCTATTGTTCCGTAAAACTGAACAAAACTGTGAAAAAGTTTATGCAATACAATAAATCATTTGTGCTTCACACTATCCAGAAAGAAATTAGTTTTTGAAAAATAAATATTGTAATATTTTGTATTATGTGATTGTACTTCTGCTATTTTGCTCTAGCCATAATTGAAAAGGGGCCAATAACCAATAACCCATCTACTAAGTAAACAAACAGTAATGTTCTTATTCCTCTCACACATTCTGGCTGTTGTATTCATCCTGACAGATGTTTAGTTTTGTCTTATCTCTATCTCTCTCTTAACCCTTTTCCTCCCTCCTGTCCTTCTTTCACATACCCAGATATTTTAAACAAACCTTTCAGTTTCTTCTGAACTTTGCCGATAAACTCTCTTATTCTTTGAATTTCATATGTTTCCTGCCTAAACTTAGAATTTTCACTTGGTTACATCCTTATATCAGTCTATCTCACCCTTTAGTTACTTCTTACCACATCTGGTCTGCACACATCCTTCCCCCGCCTTTCCTACTTTCCACCCCCTTTTGCTTTTGTACCAAACTGCTCCCTCACTTTTATTCTTCTCCAAGCTTATACCTACACCTCATCAGCTCAAACCCCTAAACTGTATTTTCCCTTCTCTTTCTCACCACCCCATATCCTTCATTGCCCTAATGTCTCTCTCCTCCCCTTTCCTAATAGCTATCCACTTACCCCAAACTATTCTTATGCCCCAGTGGCATAATTTCCTTGTGTTTGCTGTACTCGTAATTTTACTTACATTCTCATATATATCATTTTCTAAGTAGATGTGCACTGCTCACTAAATGTTTGTCTACGTCTTCACCCCTTTAGCCCTTCCCACCATCTCATGTCTAGATGTTCATTCCTTTAGACCTTCCCTACCCCTCACCCTCCTCCACTACCACCTCCCCTCACCTCACCAGATGCTACGAAGTATTTCAACTCAGCTATACTTCATCACCATGGTCATTTCTCCACTCGCATTCATTAAATCTGAATTACATATCTTGTTCCTTCTCCTTATAATCCCATTAAATATTTTCTGCAGCTTCTCTTCCCATCTTAATCGCAGGCTATCAGGCAACTTCTTGGACATATAGAACTTTCAGCACATCCAGCATATTAAGCCATTTGATTACACACAGCAATAGTCCTAACTTCTCAGATCAGTGAGATTCTCTTATAATTCACTAGCTATCCCAACAAGACTTAGCTTAACAGATTAAATAAATGCACGAATGTTACCATTTTTTGCAAAGCACATTTGTGGTAGTTTTCTTGAATTGTGCAAAGTAGGGTGAAACAGAGGGAATGGATTTTTATCAGTCACTGATGGTTCAAATAATATGTTATCTAGATACTTCATATCAGGTACATTAAATTGCACTGCTGTGTTCATAAAACAGGAAATCAAACAATTTGCATGTTGCTGTACATTTAATACTGACCACCACTTCTTTGCCAACATTATCTTAATTCCAAGTTTCATTTAATTGGTCTAATAATCTTTTTTATAAAGTAAAATGATTCAACATGGAGCTTTTCTAGCTATGAACAAAGTTAAATTATAGATTAAAAATAGTTCCAAGTAATAAAAGAATATACAACAGTGTAGAATGCAATATAAGGCAAACTGCTGGCATAATACGTTCTTATCTTCTCATTTATTTGTTTGTATTTTTTGAGCATTCCTACAAATCTTTATTTTAAACAAGCTCAATGCCAAAAAGTGCAGTGTCATCCCCTTTGGTAAAAACTCTGTACCCATGAACTACCACATAGGCAGCAATCTACTTAACACCGAATGTGTGATAAGAGACCTTGGGACCCAGGTGGACAGTAGTCTCTCCTTTGATAGTCACATCGCCACAATAGTCAGGAAGTCCTTCTCTGTGGCACACCTCATCACAAAAGGGTTCTCATCCAGGAAAAAAGAGGTCATTGCTCCTCTCTACTAGAAACTCATTAGAGTCATTATAGAGTACAACGTCCCTTTTGGAATGTACCTCACAAGACACCTGCAGCAGCTGGAAAGGCCACAGAAGTGCCTCACAAAGAGGAATACTGGCCTCAAACAAATGCCCTACACTGACTGCCTCAAAAAACTTCAGCTTTACTCTGTAGCATATCACCTACTTCGAGGTGATCTCTGCCTAACATATAAAGCTATGTCAAACCCAGAGCTGTTGGACATGTGACACCTAAAGAAATCCCAATCCCTCTGAGCTACACGCTCTAGGGACCTAAACCTTGTCACCACAATAAACAGGACATGCTGGAGGGATAGATTCCTGTCCCAGAGACTTCCCATACTCTGGAACATGCTACCCATCTATGAAAAAAGGGAACTCGAACTTAGCCAGAAAAGCGGAACAAATGAACAACAAACTAAATTTTGAAGGCTTTATACTTACTCTTTATTTCCACTTTATTTACACCATAAACTTTTCCACTTCTGGAACACCATTTATTTTTTATGACAGGATGTGATGTAAAAAATTAGTCACACATTTTTTATCTGTTGCAATGCTTAATAATAATTTTAAAAAATCGTTCAAATTCATTATGTTATAATTGAACAAAGTCAATACAGAATGTATATATAAATTCTATCTAACATTCATGTCAAGCAAAGTTATTCATTAGCACTCTTCAAGAAAAATCTTGATGAGTGGATGGGAAATAGGAAATACACCCCGGGCATCACTTCTGTGTCTCTGCTCGACAGTGGCACAAGAAAATAACTTTCTTGGGTGGTGTAAGCCAGAGAACCTTGTTGGCTAGGATTATGTAGGCCCTTGAGCTGATAGCCTAGTACCTACCTATGAACCTATGAACAGGTAGATTTACTTTGAATAATCTTTGGTTTTAGTGATGAAGATTCTGAGGACAAGTGCTGTATGACTATGACAAAGTAAGTGAAATTTATAAAATACTGTTTAAAAATCTGACTGCAAAATATATCATTATGTAATGTATTATAATAATAATATATTATATTAAATATAATAATTATAATAATATAATATATTATATTAAAAACATACCCCGGGATTCATGAAGCATGCACCAGGCGCAGGAGTAACGTCGTCGATCTAATTCCAAATATGGCCGCCGAGCGATTCAGGTACGAATTGTTTCCATATGCACTACCAGCGTATGCCACATCTGTGCAGCTCCCAGTGCATGTATGCTAATTACCCCATGTGCAGCAGTGTAGCATGCAAATGAAGGTATATAGCAATTCATGAAGTGGGGCAGGAGTAGCATAAGCATGCAGAAATGTAAACCAAAAAAAGGTTTACATTTTTTCAAACATAAAATCGGAGACATGACAGAGGACCAAACTCACGCATTATAATGTTAATATATGCCAATGGCTAAATATATAGCCAATGGCATAAAAAAATGCACAACACATAAAAAATAACATTTAATATCATGGCCACACTAACGCAAAGTAAAATTGCAGTGCATCGGTGTGCAAACGGGATCACAATGAAAATATATTTATATGTAATAAAACTGCAATGTAACACATTTCATGAAATCCCCAGAATAGTCAATGGTACACATGCTACACCACAACCATGGCGCAAGGGTTGCTAAGTGTCTGTGATAGTGTTCTGTGCTGTAACTAGGAATTAATAGCCAATGCCATGCAAATGAGTCAAGTAATACTGAATTGTAAAATCCCCGCCAGTGTAAGGATGTACCTCACAGCATAGCGGTATAACACCAAGGTGTGGCCTGGAGATAAAGATGACATCAAGAGAGGGGTGCGCCACCTTAGCTGTAAGCACATTGGAGCATTGCTAATCCTGGTTGCCTGTTGCTAAGCAAAGCCGCAGGATAGGGGTGTGGAAGTAGCCATAGGTTTGCTTAGCTGACAGCACACAAGGTAACTGAAAGTGCATGTGAATGTGGATGAAAATGCACTCGAAACCCGGTAAACGGCTGCGCGTGGCACACACCACAGCTGAAACAGGAAGGATATGGGAAGACAATAAGCAAATGCTGCAGCATGGTAATTGGAGTACAAATGAGTAATTAACACCTAGGAACTCACAGTAGGCCATTGACAACAGCTAACAAGGCTGCTAGCAACTACCTGCAGAACAGGAAAGAGGAGGTGCCGTACTGCAAAGAAAAGAGAACTGTCACAGCAGAACAAAGAAAACTTGCAGTAGATCAGCTACATAACACATTTTGCTACACAACCCTGGGTTGGGAAAGTAGAAAACAAGAAAGCAGGCAGCTGGATGCATGCCTGACAATGGGAGGGGAATCGGGTTGAAAAGGGAAGTAAAGGGTAATAGATGAATCATGGCAGCCAAGCATATGTCAACACCAAAGGCCCCACAATAGCAGTACCTGCTGTGAAACCCATAATTAAGATACCCTGCAGCTGGAATTGCACATACACACCCAATTACACCAGCAGCATCCATTGCACAATAGTATAAAATGTGAAAGCACCTCACACACACTTGTGTATTCCCAGACACTCTGCACCATTGGTGTATACAGACAGGACGGGGAACTTTTGATATGTACATGTTAGGGGCTACCATAGCTTTGATTCACCAGCATGTGTTGGAGACTGACGATGGTGTGGAGGATGATGCTGACAACCATCTCAGGCACCGGAGGAGGAGAAGAGCGTTCAGCCCCAGGGTAATCTGCCGAGGCTACATGATCTGGAGATAGTAGCTCATTACAGGGTGGACAGGGACATCATACAGCAACTTGTTGAGCTGTGCCGGCCATGCCTCAGATCCAGAAATAACAGAGGGGAACCCATCCCAGTGGACACGAAGGTATGTGTAAGCTTGAGAATACTAGCCACAGGTACCTTTCAAAGGCCAACTGAGGATATCATGGGTATTTCACAGGCATCAGCATCCAGGGTACTCCACCAGTTCCTGGATGCCATGTTACCACATGCCAATAAGCACATACGCTTCCCCTGAACACAGGAGTAGCTGGCCAGCAATATGTGTCTCTTCCACCGTGTGGCAGACTACCTGGAGGTACTGGGTGCAATAGACTGCATGCAAATACACATCAAGACACCACCCGGTGAGCAGGATAGGCACTACATAAACTGCAAGGGATACCCCTCCATCAACTGCCAGGTCGTGTGCAATGCCCAGGGCATTATCATGGATGTGTGTGCTGGCAGCCCTGGAAGCTATCACGACTCCCACATCTGGCATGCCTCACAGCTGTATCAGGTATTTGCCAGGGGAACATCCCATATGGCCACCTGGTGGGGGATGTTGGCTATGCACTGGAACTGTGGATGATGACTCCGATCAGAAATGCACACACACCCATGCAAGAATGCCATAATGAGGTACACGCAGAAACCAGAATCATCACAGAGCATGTGTTTGGGATGCTGAAATCACAGTTCCGTTGCTTGGACATATCTACTGGAGCCTTGACAGTACTGTCCAGGCAAGTGTGTCCACATCTTCATAGTATGTGCCATGCTACACAATATGATCCTGCAGAAACAGCTGCAGCAGGGACAGAATAGTGAAGGCCCTCACAGCCCACCACCATTGCCATGGGCCCCACAGGCACAGAGGTACTCAGACCATGAACACCCTGTGCCAGCCCCAGTAGGCAGATGGAGGCGTGCCCAGTATGCCCATGCCTTGGCAAAGAGGGAACGTATAGCACACATACTGACAGTGCAGGCACCTATGGACTGACAACCTTCTCCACCTGCACAAGCAGCAAACATGGATGGCACACACACATGGCCATCTGTAAATTGTCATGTATAAGTGGTCTACTGTGTGCATCCTACACAGGCAGCCCTTAACTATTGTACACACAACTGCCATTGGCACAAGGTAAGTCAATACCTGAACAGTAAATTAAGCTATCAGCATGTGTCGATACTGTATGTATGTATAGGTTCATAGGTACATAGGTAGGTACATGCCTAACTGCCAGTGGCCATTCATAAGCATAGCCAAAATGTGTCTGCTGTCACCACCCCATTGATTAACTAACTGTACCTCTGTGGACCAGAGCCAATTGCAGGATCTCTGGGGTGTATCCACTGTTCCCCACCTATTCTGCAAGGATTTCCTCGAGTGTTAGTGAGGGGCTTTGTATAATGTGATCAGGGATGTCATTCCAAATCATGGGGAGTACCTGTAACAGGAATCTGTCACTCCAGCATCTTCCAGTTATGGTTGTGGCAAGGTGTAGCAAATTACAGTGTGTGGCTCACCGTGACATGGATTCCCATAGGTGGAGCATATCCATTAAGCCTGACTTGGACATGTCTTTGTTGGCCAGAAAATATCATCTCTGAGTAAACGACATGCCACTGAGTAACGCAAGAGTTTATAAAGTCTGGCAGCATAGGACACATGTCTGAGGGCATTATCCCTCTATGCGAGGTAAGTTTGTGGCCCTTCCAGCTGTTGGATGTGTCTTCTGAGGTACATCCAAAATGGGTTATCATACTTGATGATGGGATTGATGACTGATGAGTAAAGGTGCACAATAACCTAAGTCTGTTTAGATGCCAACCCTTAAGTAATCAGATGGCCTACATAGACGGATGTCCTAACTACTTCGCACATATGACTGTCAAAGGAGAAATCACTATGTAATGTAGTCCCCACATGCCCATTATGTCATCTGAATTATATTGTCTGCCACTCATGTGTTAATATGTGTGTGTGTAGTTTCCCAAAATGGAATGACCGTGTAGAATGTGGCCTTTAGATGGAGGTCATCACTCTGGCACCCTGTGTTGGTCTATGTGAGGCCCCTTGAAGGATGTCTGTGACAGCTGGACTGTCAGTTATGGCTCCCAGTCTGCAGTAATTGCCAAACATGGCCTGCTGTAGTCCACCTGTGTTAGCCTGTACCTCTGAGAAGTATATGGCAAACAGTAAAGGTCCCAGGACTGAGTCCTGTGGGACACCAGTTGAGACTGTTCAAGAGTTGGATCTGGAGGCTGCTAGGCTTACCATGTGGGTTGTGTGTGTAAGCCTGTTGGCAAACCAACTTGTGATGTATGGATGTATGTACTGGCTGGTGAGTGTAGAAATAATACCTGCGTGGGGAATGGTGTCAAAACCCTTGGCAAGGTCCACCCCACACCTAAGGTCTAGGTGACTGTAAGATGCCAAACTGGTTCAGTAGGCATGATCTGCACTCAATCAAGCTGATCTGGGTTGGGTCAAGTGTCTGGAGGTTACCATTGTCTATGTTAATGAGTGCCATGAGGATGTGCTCCATAGGCGTGCAGATCAGGCTACTCAGGCTTATGGGGTGGTAGTTACCATAGTCAGTTGTGTCACCACCTTGGTGGAGTGGAATAGCTGTTGCCATGCGCCAGTGAATGGCCAGGTAGCCTGTGCAGAGGCTGATGTTGAATTACCATATTAGGCGGGGGGGGGGTCACTTTGTCTTGTAGTGTCTGCAAGATGCAGTCTGGGACATCATCTGTCTCCACTGATGCTCTGTTATGCCATTTGAAAGGACCATTACCACCTGTATGTCTCAGATGTCTGGGATACTGTACATTTTGAGTATTGTCGTGGGCCCAGTAGAGGGTGAAGCTTATCATCAAGTGTGTTGGTGATATCAGTAGGGTCAGTATATTCAGTGAAATATTGCACCAGCACAGTGCAAATCTGTGTGTTACTGCTTACATCCTTGACATAGCCAAAGAAGCCTTTGTGGTCATATTCCAAATCCATGCCTATTTACCTGTGGATGTCAGCCTTGGATGATTACATGAGCAACATAAGTATCTTGCTAATACTGGTCACAGACGTCTGCATGTCTTGGGATTTGCTGTTGCTCTGGACTACTGTCCTGCTTCTGTTGTATAGCCTGTATAATGCAGGGGTTCAGCAGACTGGTGTCCATGTGTAGGAGTAGTGAGTCCTGGTTTACCATTGATGGCATGACCCATACATCTCTGTAGGTGCTTATAGACTGTATTCGTAATTCTGTCTGTATATTGAGCAGTGTCATCCCTGAACATGGGGGCTGTGAACCCTCCCACCTCTGTCATTAGTACTGTGAATTTAGCTGTAGGAAAGGTATTCACTGTGTGTTCCTTGGGTGGGGGAGATGGTTGGGAGTGGAAATCATCAGTGAATAGTTCATGGTCAGATCTAAACAGTGACTGGTTTACCTCTGCTGTAGTGCACCTGTTGCACATGTCAGTGATTACCACTTCTAGTATGTTTTTACCTCGCGTTAGTCAGTCTACCAACTGATACAGGCCATATGAGGTGATAAATCCCAGGAAGTGCTGGGCCTGGAAGTGAATACTCGAATAGGTTATCCAGTTAAGTGTAGGGTAGCTGACATTGACCAATAACAGGGTGTCTGGTAGGACTGTCATGTTTACCACTGTCTCCAGATAGTTGTAGTGGTGCTCCTGGGTCATGGAGGGTTATCTGTAGCAGCTCACAGTTTGAATTGCAGTAGTGGCTAATGTTAGCTGCACATGGATGATCACGGAGGTATCATGCTGCCCCACTAACTTGGAGGTGTAGGTATCCCTGATGAATATGGATACACCCCCTCCATGTCTGTGCCAGTACATGTTCAGTGGCTGAAATATGTGTTATGGGTTGTAGTCTGGTAGTGCTTGTGTGCTCACAGGAGCCTTATACAGGTCCCAGTCACAGAACAGATGTAGATGTTGTCCATACTGAGGGGTGCTGTGAGTGCGTGCATGTTGTGAGTACTACCCCTGGTGCTGAGTAGCCTAGACCTCATTGGTTCTGCTATTGTGCAGTTCATGGAGGTGAGAATCACCTCTGAGACCTGCCTAAAAATGGCACCATGGGGGCGCCAAAAGCCTTGTCCAGCATTCCAAAGCCTTAGGCTGACACATGCAAGTTGGTATGGCATTGTTGCAGGCATGTATCCCATCTGTGCTTGTGTCCCATCTTTCCTGTAGGTAACCTACTGGTAAGCAATACAAAGCCTGAAACCTATACAAGTCTACTAGCTGCCAAGATACACTTTTAGAGTGATTATGTATCAGTAGTCTTTATGCTATTGCTGTACTTAACTGTTGTCTGACTACATGGTGATTTTACACTGTATATTCTAATCAGAAAACTCTGTATAATCACATATCATGTTGGAGATGGCCTGCACTGTAGAGGTTCACAGATAGGTAGTAGGCTATCTGCCCAAGGGCATTTAGAAGCATAGCTTCAGTGTGGCGGCTTTACCTGCACCATTGATGAAGTAACTGAGCCTCTGTCAAGCATAGCCAATGAAGTGATTCCAGGCAGAGTTGCTGGAAGCTGTTGAAGACTGGGGTGCTGTAGGGTGATAGGGGCACATAGTGATCTCAAAAGGGCATGTTAACATGACAGCCCAACAGCATTCAATTTCCCCAACAGGTCTTGCAGCTGTAAAACTGGAGTGGCTCCCCCACACCCTGGCTGTATGTTTCTGGGACACATGCTCTCAGGGGTGTATATACTGTTGGCCAGTCACACATTAAGGTTTACCCTGAAGTGTGTCAGTAAGGGGCTATGCCAAATGTAGTTAGGATGTTAATGTATAGTCTCTCAATTCATGTGTTATGTTGGTATTTCGAGAAGCTCACTGGGTGTGGGTGGCTCCGCCTGTTGTGTAGCCAAGCTTACACATAGGATTCATGGACATAGGAAATAGGCAGAAGGAACGTTAATGTCAATAATGGAATGGCAACAACATTTGCATAATATCTGTGTAGTCCTGGTTCAAATCCCAATAAAGTCAGAGATGATTTACATGTTACATAGTATACCTTAACCACAGCTTGCATATATAGGTACTATTCCACATAATAATAAACATTTAGAACACACAACTGCTGAAATGTGCGTTAATCACCCTTGCACTACCAGTGCCTGCTCTGAGAGGTAAAATGACCACTGCCAGGATTAGAGCATGCAACCATGTACTCAGTCTTCACAATAACCTACCACTAAGCTACCTGAGATGTACTGTTGGCAGTTATGTATTCTGACACAAAAGGGAGGAATGTGTGGAAATAGGACAAACCCCCATATACCCAATGAAAGGTGTATGCTATATATATATATATATATATATATATATATATATATATATATATATATATATATATATATATATATAAATCAACATATATAGAGAGAGAGAGAGGGAGAGAGATATATATATGTCGATATATGGGGATATACATATATATGTAGATATATAGATAGGTTAACAACATCTACATAACCATGGAGGTACATATAAATGGGATGCCTACCAAATACCAAATGCTTGACATACTGATGCGCGTAATCACGAGGCTTAAAGACCGAAAGACCACAGTACCGAAACACCAGAAGTGCAAGGTTTAAAATCCTGATGTTAAGGGACATTTAGTTAGTGCTTCTGGTGTTGCGGTTCAGGTAGGTTACTGTGTGTAAGTTTGTTTCTGAGGGCTGTAGTGTGTGTAAGTATGTGTTCTGAGTGTGGTGTGTGTTCCTGGGGGACTGTAATGTGTGGGTGTGGGTTTGCTTTGTGCATCTGTTGGTACAATCTCAGAGGTAGAATATTAAAGTAGGGGGGTGTGGGGGGTGCAGCCACCCACATGGGGGGTATAGGGGGGCTTGCCCACCTGCTCATATATAGTGTAGGATGGTTTGTTTGGATGTGGTGGGTAGCAGTGTGTCTATGTGTGTGTGTGTGTGTGTTCCATGTTTGTGTAACTTTTGACTGTCGCTGTCGGTATTGTGGGGTATGGGAGTCTGGGTCCAGTACTGTGGGCATCGGAATTGTGTGTGTTCGGGATTCCATAGGTATCCCATATACAGCGGCTGAAGTGTTCATATATGAGTATAACATGGACCATAGCAATCACACATTCCGCCATGACCAAACTTTATGAACAAAGGATATGGAGAATATATGTTTATACACTATTACAAATATGTGCTATAGACATGAGCCAAAGATAGGGTTACCACCTGTCCTACTTTGCGAGGGACAGTCTCTCTTTGGGCAGTTGTGTCCTGACCAAACATATTAAAAATGGCAAATGTCCTGAGATTGTAGGACATAATTATGTCCCATATGTAATATAATAGTTGCATAAAATAGTTATTTCTGTATCTAAAATACCTACATGTTGCAAGAAACATGATAAGCAACTAAACTGCTACAAGAATAAGCTTATATTTAGGCAAAAAAGGAAAGTTCTATCCTTTGTACTGACTGTGGGTTTGTGTCGGCCTGTAAAATCTGATGTGTGTCCCAAAAACATTCCACTGTGGCCATTTGCAAAGGTGGCAACCCTAGCCAAAGAGGGTCAGTCACCAACACAACTCTAATGACTGCAAATACCTATGGCAGAAATACACAGACAGCTTTCATGTAACAACACTTTATTACATTCTGATGTATTGCCGAAAGGATTCAAGGACTAACATCACCTGCATGCTACACAGGAACCAATTAACAGTGCCTTAATGAATCAGCCTGCAATTACCATAGTATTAGTCCACTAAAGGATAGGTGTTTAAATAGGAAAGGAACCCTCACACACATATCGATTATCTATAAAAGCAGTTCCTACACACCTGCATCTGCTATGTACACCCACCAACATCTCCCCCACACCCAAACCAATTACAATACAAACTGTAATAACATCACAAATCATTCACTCACTGTACGACATCTACAGAAGCCTTAACATACCTTGTCAGAGACACACTAACAAGGCCCTATGTAAAATAGTTCCTGTTATACAATGGAACAGCTGCTGATGTTATGAGGTTTATTTGCACTAATCCCATTTCAGAGGGTTGTGTGTACACCAGGAAGTGTTACCAATTACTGATTAACAGCACAATATGATACACATGTACACCAAACCAAAGATGTCTGGTGAGCACACTGAAAACCACCTAACATCTCATGCATAGCCATACAGCCTTGAGCTGCCCAAACATCCTTGCCAGACTGAAAAATCTGCAGAAGTAGCAATGTTCTGAAATATAACAGCTGTACTCACATGTAGACCAACATCTTCTAGCCATTACACACAATCCACGGGAGTCGTGAAGCTAATACATCTCTGTCTGTCTCCATATAGCTGTTGAAATACATCACAAATAACACATCCAGGCTGTCTTCCTCAAAAGTAAGGCAAAGGGACAATGTCCAAGTGGAGTACTCAATTATACACCACTGTTGCTATGGTATTGGCTAATGCAGTAGCTGCACAGCTGATGTGCATCTAATTAACTACTTTGGAACACCAATTGGTGGTCAGGATAGCACATGTTACCGATATTTAACTATAAAAGGATGGCTTATCACACATTCAAACCATCTGTATATACCAGCAGAACATTACAAAGAAGATTGAAACACAAACTGAAAAAGATTAAAATAACAGTCAACGACACCTCGGGTTACTAATAAGGTATGTAGAACACTCAGAATGTCTGTGTATGTAGCACCTGTTCTGTAATAATTAAAGTGTACGCAATGCATATAGTGGAAAGAGTTATCTTGTAGTGATGTATTGTTGATCATAGTAACGCTTGTAGTTTTTATGTGTGTACTGTTGTAGGTCACAAGGCAAATATTGCATGCACCACAAGGGATGCTTTATAAGGGCTTTGAACTCAACAATTCCTCAACAGCCGCTGTCAGTGGCAGGGTTGGTCCAACAAGTACGTGCTATAACAGGGGATAGTATATGTTGATATATTGTAACAGTAGGCATATGTATGGGTGTATTACTGAGAATAACATGTCGAAGGTTGGCCTACTGTGCAATTATGATTTGCATTGTGGGATATTGTGTCAATAACTGTGTAATGTACAGTATTGTTGGCAGATATGTATTACATTTTACATAGAATTGCTGTTATGTTAGGCAAACATTATTTATGTCTATTGGCATTTACAATACACAGTAACAGGATACATATGACTTATAGTCACCCGACAGTTTATCAGCATGATAGCAAAGTAAAATGGAAGAGCTAGTTAACTATCCATGCACATAAGACATGTAATAAGTTCAAAGGTAGGTACTAGGCTGTCAGCCCAAGGGTATTTATAAGCTTAGCTAGAGTGTGTTGGCTTCCGCCACCCCCTTAGGTTAGTTCCCTGTGCCTCTGAACAACAGAGCTATTAGTTCCCTGTGCCTCTTTCCAGCAGAGTCACTGCCATGATCCCCTGGGTACATGTCTGTCTCCCATCCACCAGTCAAGGTTTCTCTTGAAGAGTGCTAGTGAGGGGCCCTGCCTGATGTACATTGGAATCATGTTCCAAAGTATGGGGAGTCTCCGGGTCAGGAATCTATCCCTCCAGCACGTCCTAGTTATCATTGTGGTTAGGTGTATATCCCTAGAGCAGGTGGCTCTCGGGAGCTTTTGTTTAGGTGGAGCATATCCAGCAATACTGGGTTAGACATGGGCCTTGTATGTCAAGCAGAGATCACCTGTGAGTATGTGGTATGTAACCGACTACAGCTGGAGTTTCATTAGTTGGGCTGCATAGGTCATCTGTTTGAGGTCAGTAATCCTCTTAGTGTGGTACTGTTGTAGTCTGTCGTGCTGCTGCAGTTGTCTTGTAAGGTACTTCCCAAATGGGGTGCTGTATCCTTTAATGGGTCTAATAAGTCATGAGTAGAGAGGCACAATGGGCTCCTTTGTTCTGGATGCGAATCTATTTGAGATTAGGGCGGCCACATAGAAGGATATTCTAACAACTTTGGCATTATGGTTATCCAAGGAGAGATTGCTATCTACTTGGGTTCCCAGATCCCTTATTACCTTTTCTGTATCTAAAGGACTAGCACATATGTGGTCCGCGGTAATTAGTTTTATCCAAACGGGATGACTATGCTCTTTTTGTCATTCAGCTTGAGGCCATGATATTGACACCAGGTATCCATCTCAGGGCAACCCTTCTGGAGGGTGTCTGTATCAGCTGGGGAAACAATTATGGCCCCTAGTTTGCAGTCGTCTGCAAACCTTTTCAGCCAAAGTCCTCCTGTGCTTGCCTGTACCTCAGAGAAGTATATACCGAACATGAGGGGTCCTAGGACTGAGCCCTGGGGAATGCCACTTGTAACTGGTTTACAGTCGGACCTAGGGTATGCAACCCCCACTGTGTGGGTTCTGTCCGTGAGCCACTTTGCAAACCATCTCATGATGTAGGGGTTAATGTTCAGGTGGATGGGTATGCCGATAATACCGGAATGGGGAATGGTGTTGAAAGCCTTTGAGAGATCAAGGTAGGCTGTGTGGACCTCCTTACCCTCATCTAATGCCTTGGTAACTGTCTCAAAGAAGTCCACCAGGATTAGGAGGCATGGTCTTCTCTTAACAAAGCCAAACTGGGAAGGTTCAAAGGTTTGGAGTTACCCAATGTCTCTGTGAGTGAGATCCATGATGATGAGCTCCATAGCCTTGCAGACCAGACTAGTCAAGCTCATAGGGCAATAGGTCCCATGGTCTGTTGTGGCACCACCTTTGTGGAGTGGGATAACTGTTGCTGTGTGCCATTCAGGGGGCACAAAGCCTGATGCAAGGCTATTATTGAACATGGTGCATAGGTGGGGAGCCAGTTCATTCTGAAGTTCATGTAAAACGCAGCCTGGGATGTTGTCCGGTCCCATGGATGCTGTGATATTGGCTTTAGAGAGTGTAGCTTTTACCTGCATAGGTATGATTACAGGGACTCTGTTTCTTCCTGTATAGATATGGGCGCTTTAGGGGGTGAGAGGGAGGAAAGGTAGCACTGAACCTATCTGCCAGGATGTTGGCAATATTAGATGGTTCTGTAATGTTCATGCCTTTGTGCTGTAACTCAGAGCAGATCTGGGTGTTGGCATCGAGATATTTGACATAGCTATAGAATGCTTTGTGGTTGTCCTTGGAATTAGTGGCAGTTTTGTTTCTGTAGCTAGCTTTGGAGGATCTTATAAGGGATCTCAACTTCTTATTGAGGCTGACCAGTTAGCTCCTCCACTCATGGGATTATGCTCTCTTTTGCAATAGTTTATTCCTTCTGGTGTACAGTTTGTTTATGGCAGGGGACCACCAGATTGGCTTCCTTATTTTGGAGGATATCATTTTGGTTCTGTTTGGGATAACACGATCCATGCACTCATGTAAGTGCTTATAGAGTGCATTTGTGTAGGATTCAGCAGTTGTAACTGTATTGTCCATCTGCATGGGTGTCTCGAAGTTCACCACGTCTGTCTTAAGAAGCATGAAGATGGCTTTGTAGAAATATTATACTGTGGTTTTCTTAATGGGGGGTGGGGTGGGATGTGGATATCAAGGGTGTTTAGCTTGTGGTTGGATCGGACCAATAAAGAGTTAACTTCAGGTGTAGAACACCGGTCACTCATGTTGGTAATGCCTAGGTCTAGGATATTGTTGCCCCTGGTGGGTGTGTGGATAAGTTGATCCAGGGCATTGGAGTTTATGAATTCCAGAAAGCGTTGAGCTAATGAGTTGGTACACGAGTAGTTTTCCCAGTTAATGCTGGGGTAAGTGAAGTTGCCCATTAGTAGTGTGTTGGTTGAACCCTAATAATTTCCAGTACATCAAGAAAAGAGGAGTGGGAATCTTGGGGCATGGTGGGGGATCTGTAGCAAGCTACGATTTGGATTGCAGTTTAGCCCAGAGGTAGTTGCACTTGGATAACCTCAGATGCATTGTGCTAAGCAACTAGCCTGGAGGGGTGGATATCCTTAATGAATATGGACACACTTCCGCCTTGGTTGTTTCGGTCCAGATTACATAGCCGAAAAGTGTGGTTTGAGTTATAGCCTGGTAGTGCAGGCATGCTCTCTAGAGCCTTGAACCAGGTTGCAGTCACTGCACAGATATTGATGTTCTCCATTACAAGGAGTGCCTCAAATGAGCGCATTTTGTGATTTAGACTTCCAGCATTGACTAGCATTACCCTCAGTTTGTGCTTGCCTGTTCCTGTTATGGTGGTGAATATGTTATTTGAACTTTACCTAAAGAAGGCACTATAGGGGCAGCAAGAGCCTTAGCCAGTATCCGGAATCCCAGGGGCGACGGGTGCAGGTCATCTGTGGCAAAGCATCATGGCCAGTCGACCATGTCATCCCAAGCAGTTTTTTTTTGGTTTTGGGGTTAAAAAACCCCCTTCTTAAAAGGGGGCCGGGAAAAAGGGTTTTTCTTTTTGGGGGGTTTTTTTTTAAGGGTTTTTTTGGGGGGGAAAAAAATTTTTTTTTTGGGGAAAAAATTTTTTTTGGGAAACCAATTTTTGTTTTTTTGGGGGGGTTTTGAAAAAAAATTTTTTTTTTTTAAAAGGGGGGGGGGTTTTTTTCCCCCTTTTTCCCCAAAAAATTTCCCCAAAAAAAATTTTTTTTTTTTTGGGGGGGGAAAAGGGTTTTTTTTTTTGGGGTTTAAAAAAAAAGGGGGGGGAAATTTTCCCGGGGTTTTTGGGTTTGGAAAAAAGGGGGGGGGTTTTTAAAAGGGAAAATTTTTTTTTTTTTTAAAAAAGGGTTTTTTTTTGGGGGGGGGTTTGGCCCTTTTTTTTTTTTAAAAAAAAATTTTTTTCCAAAAAAAAGGGGGAAAAGGGGGGGGGGGGGTTTTTAAAATTTTTTTCCCCCCCCCTTTTTTTTTCCTTTTTTTAAAATTTTTGAAAAAAAGGGGGGGGAATAAAAAAAAAAATTCCGGTTTGGGGGGGGGAAAAACCGGGGGGGGGGTTTTTTTGGGGGGGGGCCCTCGCCCCCAAAGGGGGCCCGGTTTTCCTTTTAAAAATTTTTTTTGGGTTTTCGGGGGGGGTTTTTTTAAACCCATTTTTTCCCCCCCCCCAAAAAGGGGGGGCCCCTTTCCTGTTTTTTTTTTTTGGGGTTTTAAAAACCCCCAAAAAAAAACCCTTTTTTTTTGGGGGGGGGGGGGTTTGGGGGAAACCAAACCCCCCAAAAACCCCCCCCTTTTTTGGGGGTTTTTTCCCAAAAACCCTTGAAAAATTTTGGGTTTTTTATTTTTTTCCTGGGGGGGAAAAAAAAACCCCCCGGGGGGGGGGGCCCCTTTTTCTTTTTTTTTTCCCGGGTTTTTTTCCCCCCCGGAAATGGGTTTATTTTTTTTTTGGGGGGTTTTTTTGGGGGGGTTTGGGGGGGAAATTTTTTCCCCTTTTTTTTTTTTGGGGGGGAAATTTTAAAAACCAAAAGGAAGGGGAAATTTTTTTTGGGGGGGGTTGGTAAAAGGGTTTTTTTAAATTTTTTTGGGGGGGGGGCCCCGGTTTCCCTTTTTTTTTGGGAAAAATTTAAAAAAATTTTTAATTTTGGGGGTTTTTTTTTTGGGGGAAAAAAGAGGGGGGGTTTTTTTTTTTTCCCCCCAATTTGGGGGGGCCGGGTTAAAACCCCTTTTTTTAAAAAAACCCAAAATTTTTAAATTTTTTTTTTTTTTTTAATAAAAAAAAAAACCCCCCTTTGGGTTTTTTCCCCCGGGGCCAAATTCCCTTTTTTTTTTTCCCCCAAAAAAAAAGGGGGAAAAAAATTTAAGGAAAAAAAGGGAAAAAAACCCCCCCAAAAAAATAAAAGGGGGGGGGTTTTTTTTTTTTTTAAAAAAAGGCCTTTTTTTAAAAAAAAATTTTTTAAAAAAAAATTTTTTTCCCCCCAAAAACCCGGACAAAACCCCCCAAAAACCCCTTGGGGTTAATTTTGGGGTTTTCCCCCCCCCCCAAAAAAAAAGGGGGGAAAAAATTTTCCACAAAAACCCCCAAAAAAAAGGGGTTTTTTTTCCCCTTTTTTAACCCCAACGGGAAAAAAAAAGGGGGGAAAAAAAGGGGAAACCCCCAAAAAAAAAGGGGGTTTTAAAAAAAAAAAAGGGGTTTTTTAAATTGGGAAAAAATTGAAAAATTTTTTTTTTTTTAAAAAAAACCCCCCGGCCCCCCCCAAAAGGGGCCCCTAACCTTTTTTGGGGGTTTTTTTTTTTTTTTCCCCGGGAAAAAAAAAATTTAAAATTCCCCAAAAAGGGAAAAAAAATTAACCCCCCTTCAAAAATTTTCCCCCAAAAGGAAAATTTTTTCCCCCCTTTTCCTTCCAAAAAAGGGTTTTTTAAAAAAATTTTTTTTTTTTGGGGGGTTTTTCCCCCTTTTTAAAAAATTTCCCCGGAAAAAAAATTTTAACAAAAAATTTTAAAAAACCAAAAAAAAAATTTTTTTAAAGGGGGAAAATTAAAAAACCCTTTGGGGGGAAAAGGGAAATTTTTTCCCCCTTTTTAAAAAGGGCCCCTTTAAAAAAATTTTTTTTTGGGATTTTTTTTTTTCCCCCCCCCCCCAAAAAAAATTTTCCATAAGGGCCAAAGGGAAAAAAATTTATTTTTTTTTTTATTTAAAATTTTTTTTTTTTTTTGGGGGGGCCCCCCCGGGGCCCAAAAAAAAAAAAAAAAAAGGGAAAAAACCCCCCCTTTTCCCAAAAAAAAAACCCCTTTTTTCCCCCTTTTTTTGAATTCCCCAAAAAAAATTTCCCCCCCAAAAAAGGTTAAAAAACCCGGGGGTTTTTTTTTTAAGGGGAAAACCCCTTTGGCCCATTTTTTTTTTTCTTTTGGGGGGGGGAAAAATTGTTTGGCCCAAAATTTTTTAAAATTTTTAAAAAAATTTTTTTTCCCTTTTTTTGGGGGAAAAAAGGGTTGGGGGGTTTTTTTGGGCCCCCCGGGGGAAAACAAATTTTCCCCCCCAAAAACGGGAAGGGCCGGCCCCTTCCATTTAACAAAATTTTTTTTTAAAAAAAACCCCCCCCCAAAAAAGGGGGTTTCCCCCCAAAAGGTAAAAAAAAAAAACCCCCAAAAAAGGGTAAAGGGGAATTTTTAATTAAAACCCCAAAAAAAAAATTTTTTTTTTTTTGGGGAAAAAGGGGGCCCCCCCCTTTTTTTCCCCCCCCGGGGTTTCAAAAAAATTTTTTAAAAAATTGTTCCCCTTTTTGGCCCCCAAAATTTTTTGGGGTTTTTTTTTCCCCCCAAAAATTTTTTTAAAAACCCCCCCCCTTTCCTCAAAAATTAAATTCCGGGGGGGGGCCCCAACGGGGAAAAGGGGGGGCCCGGGAAAAAGGGGGGAAAAAAAAACCCCCAAAAAAAAAAAACCCCCCAAAAAAAAAAAACCCCAAAAAAAAACCCCCCAAAAAAAAAAGGGGGGTGGGACCCCCCCCCCCAAAAGGGGGAAAACCCAAACAAAAAAAAAAAAATTTTCCCTTTTTTTTTAAAAAAATTTTTTTTTTAAAAATTCCCCCAAAAAAATTTTTAAATTTTTGGGGGGGCCCCCCAAAAATTAAAAAAAAATTTTTTTAACCAAAAAAATTAAAAATTTTTTGGGGGGGGGGGGGTTTTTTTTTTTAAAAAATTTTTAAAAAGCCCCTTATTTTAAAAAGGGGAAAAAAACCCGGGGTTTTTGGTCCCCCCCCCCCAAAAAGGGGGGGGCCCCCCTTTTTTCCCGGCAAAAAACCCAAAATTTTCCCAAGGGGGGGGGCCCCCAAAAAAAGGGGGGTTGCCAAAACGGGCGCCCAAAAAATTTTTTTTAAAATTTTGGGGAAATTTAAAATTTAAAAAAAAAAAAATTTAAAATGTTTAAAAAAAATTTTTTTTAAAAAGGGGGAACCCTTTTTTTTTTTTAAAAAAAAAAAGGGGGGAAAAAAAAAAAAAAATTTAGGCCCCCCCCTTTTTGGTTCCCCCGGGAAAACCCCGGGGGTTTTTAATTTTTTGGGGTTTTCCCAAAAAAAAAAAAAAAAAACCCCCCCCCCCGGGCCGGCCCCGGGGGGGTTTTTTTTAAAAAATTTTTTTAAAAAACATTTTAAAAAAAAAAATTTAAAAAACCAAAAAGGGAAAAAAGGGGGGGGAGGGGGAAAAAAAAAAATTTTTTGGGGGGCCCCCCCCCCCAAAAAACCCTTTTTTGGGGGTTTTTAAAGGGGGAAAAACCCCCCCCCCCCCTTTTTTTGGGGGGGAAAACCCCCAAAAATTTTAAATTTTTTAAAAAAAAACCCCCCCCCCCCCCCCCTTTTTTTTTGGGGTTTAAAATTTTTTTCCCCCCCTCATGTTTTTAAAAAGGGGGGGGGAAAAATTTGGGTTTTCCCCTTTTGGGCCGGGGAAAAATTTTGGGGGGGGGGGTTTTTTCCCCCCTTTGGGGGCCCCCCCTTTTTTTTTTTCCCCGGGGGGGGAAAAAAAAAATTTTTTTTTTAAAAAATTTTAAAAAAAAAAAAAAAGGGGTTTTTCCCCCCCACCAAAAAAAATTTTTGGGGGAAAAAAAAACCCCCAAACCCCCTTTTTTAAAACCCAAAAAAAAAAAAATTTTTTTTTTTTTTTTTTGGGGGGCCCCCCGGGGGGTTTTTAACCTGTGCTGGTCTACATGGTGTAACACAGGGATGTATGCTAACTACTACTATGATTGTGTAATTTGCTTGCCTTCTGCTATGTCACATGCATGCTGCTGTGTGCAACTCAGGGATGTATGATAACTGCCACTATTATTGTCTGAGCTGCATGTCATCTGCCATATCACATGCATGTTGCATGCCTTCTGTCATATCACATGCATGTTGGATGCCATAGCGTGTATCTCTGTGTGTGTGTGTGTCTATTGTATAGATTGTAATGTACAGTTCTTGTCTGCCCCTCACAGGTGATGCAAGTGCATTCCCTTCCTGCGGTCCATCTGATGTTAGTGTCCCCACTCTAGCAGTGATGATGAATGTATGATTGAGGCACAGGCAGGGTTGTCAGGGGCTGAATCTGTGCCATTGATTGCCATTCCACCTATATCCCCTCATCCCCGCACACAGGTCTCATGCCTACACATACCCCATCACCACTGGCCATACAGAAAGGACAGTTGGCATGTGCTAGCTTGGAAAAGGAAAGTGTGAGGGCTATGGAAGGTGTATAACGAAACACCAAAGGAAAAAAATCTCAAAAAACTCCAACAGGTAGCAGAAAGTAAACGCCAACCACAGAGATGGAAAGCCACAACACTTTATTCACATGTCCTGGTACCTCGGCAATTCGCCTTCAGTGGAACCACTGAAGGCGAATTGCCGAGGTACCAGGACATCAGAATAAAGTGTTGTGGCTTTCCATCTCTGTGGTTGGCGTTTACTTTCTGCTATGTGTTGGAGTTTTTTGAGGCTATGGAAGGTGTGCCTGCACACCATGGTGTCAGCCAACTGACTGGTGATGCTCCACACAGGCACGTGGTCAGTGCTGCTCGTAGGAGGACCTTTGGTGAACATGCCCCTGCAAGACAGAGCACATCAGCTGTTGTCACCAGATGCATGTTTCAGGCTGTAATGGAAGCACAGGCTTCAGGGGCTTCAGAGCGCTGCTGTCCATTCTTTAAACATCAACATTCAGGCAATGGTAAATGCTCAACTGCAGATTGTTGAAGCTTTGGCTAGACAATTGGGTGACATGGATGGAGTCCTTGACCATGGCATGACAATACATGAGTGTGAGCTGTCTGTGTTAGAACATCTGGTAGGAGTGAGGCATTGGGCACGTTGACATAGGCCTGCTACAACACTTGTTTTAGGTCTACATGAACGAGCTACATCACATGCCTGCTCCCATAGTGGCAGTAGCATCAGCAGTGCAGCTGGTGCTGTGCTGTCCACACTACGGCACAGCAGGTCAGGTGCACATGGCCCTGGATGGTCCCTACAGGGACATGGTCCCAGTGGACATGTGTCATCAGACAGTACCAAATCTGCACCTCTGTCTGGTAGTGCCCGTGCAACCCCTGGCAGGCACAGGTCATGTGGCCGTGATCGGACACAGTGAACTGTAAAACCTGGCCTGTATAGTCTGCAGCTGTCAACAATACCACTGTGTAAGCCGGACACATGCAATAACTGTGTGCATACATACACGCACACACTGGAAACATATGCAGGGAACTGCAACACAAGCATGCATAACATCCACACATGCCCAATTTAATCAAAGGCCCTAAACCACACATGTGATGTCATTCAATGGTGCAGCCTAGGCCTCTGGCAAACATTATCACCCTGTGCATATGATGATGCCTGTGCCGCATCTCTGTCATCCACACCATCGGTGCAGGGACATGCTCATATGGTCTGATGTACAGGGTGAACAGACCAGGAAGCTAAGTGTAGATTACAATTGTTGTGTACTGTTGACATGCAGCAGACATACCATGTAGTACAAGTTTACAATGCATTTCGTACTGTTAACATTATGTATCTTGTGTAACAACACTAACTGCATGTTGCTCATGATGTCCTGTTTTCCTCCTTCCGGTCTAATTGCATGTGCCGGTGGATGTCAGTGTTTGCAGTTAGTGTCCCATATGTAAATGTGGACTACTCACAGGTATGTATGAAAATACCAGCATGCACCTTGTAGCTTCCACATCACAGTTAGTATGTCTCATGTTCCAAACACGTCAACTGATCCAAGAGCATGATAGCTGTGTATTAATCTACTGTGGCTACATGCGTGACATCCATACTGGGTGACATCACAGGTACAGTTACATGGAGTGGTGTGGTAAGAGAGCAGTCTAGCTGATGACAAGGGTAGAGGCCAGTGGGAAGTGTGATGCCTCATTGGGAAGCAGTAATACACATTCCCATGACAGGATGTGAACACACAACTGCATCCACACACATAGACATTGACACACATGCATTCAGTGACACAGTAACACACCCACACACTCACAAATTCACCGACACAGTAACACACACTCACACACACAGTTGCTAGTGTTGAGGTGAGGACCCCTGCCTATGTGGAAATCATCATTACAGTACTGTGCACCTACTTGAAGAGCCGCAAAGAATACACATGTACAGGTAGTCAGTATGGCCTAAGATCAGGGACATCAACATGGATAGTAGATTGTATCACCTGGATGGGGGAGGGGTCTTATCAGTTCACTATGGTGACATATATCCTCACTCCATGGACTAGACAGCCATACACACACACACACACACACACACACACACACACACACACACACACACACACACACACACACACACACACACACACACTGTGGCATTCACTATTGAATACACCTATGTCACTCACATACAGATACCTCACATGTGTGAGATACACACCCCTGCCTATGTCCTGCTTTCTACATTGCAGTCTGTACAGATGTCTCCAACAGTGTACAGGAGAGTGAGTAACAACTGAGATGTATTCCCCACCATACGTGACATATATGGACACACGCCACCACACATGCCAGTACTGTGAATCAAACACCTGCCTATCTCATGATATGTATGACAGACTTACAGCAGTATTGCACATGTTACAAAGTGTACTGATGCTTCCTTTGGCAACTGTGCTGATATATGCACATGGGAGGTCTTAACTGTTACAGGTGTCAAGTGATTTACCTTCGGTGCCACCCTGACCACTGTCTATGTTGTGTGTGTTGCCCTTCAATTAACAAAACCTTTGCTTAGCGGTTACACAGGTTATTGTAGGATCGCTTATGACACACCTGTGAGCTGTCCTCAGCAAACATCCATCTGCAAAGATGCCCCACCACTTAGTTATGTCCAGACATCTGTCCATACCTGAGGTACATCTTTCCATACTTTCAGCATATCACCATATACAGTTGGCAATGTTGAGGCTGCATTGCAACTGCATGATGTACTAAGATGTCACCTGCATACATCAGCAACTGCACACGCATGGTATCTGAACGCACACCACTACATGTACATGTGTGTAGGTCCTACAATCCTGTCATTTGGGCATGTTTGTAGGCATTGCAATTGGTGGACATGTGTAAAGACATACATGACATATGGACTGTTGTATGCTATGATAGGTGTAATGGGAGACCAGTACAGAGGGAATGTTACCTCTGTCAACATTGATATCACACCTTATGTACTGTTAGCATTCAGCAGCCATGGACCTACATTCCATGTGCATGTGTGTAATGGCTGTAGCCACCTGTCTGCACAAAGGACAACAACAGCTATGCTATTTACATATATGTTGTATGTGTGTGGCATGTACATATCCAGGACAGGTACATGTATGTCATATCCAAACATGAGGGTGTTTACTGGTGTACAGCAACAGTCATCTGTTAATGCTGTAAATAACTGAGGGCCCCTGGTATGTGCACAGCTGACCTGGTTACAGACAGTGGTATCATTGCATTGCATAACACATGATGCAACTGTGTCAGTACATGGGTACTCTGCACAGTTGATGTAGAGCTTGGTACAGTCCACTGGTCAAGGGTCACATGGTGGTGTACTATTATATGTCCTACCACATGTATGGATGTGTGTTGGTGGTCCGAGGGCATGGTGGTGTCTGAGGGTTACTTCCTAGAATGCAGCTTTTGACACTGTGTCCTGCAATTGACTCATCTGTGATGCCTTTTTAGGGAGTACTGGTCAGTACATGTGAGTGGCCTTTATGTATGTGGGGACACCACCACCTGGAGCGGTCCGTACCTATATCATGGCCCACATGTCTGGTTCTGAGGTATATGGTGGTAGTGCTATTGTGCACTACAGAGCCTTCAGGCAGGTGTTCCTCACTGCACAGATGTCATTACTCCCCATTGTTGGATCTACAGTGAGCAGCTGTGATTACGGATGCTACACATCTAGCACTGGTTAGCATAAGCATAAAATGCCGTTATCCTCTAGGTCAGGGTGTTATCCTGTGTTTAGGACATTTGACTTGGAATGACACTATATGGGTGAATGCGACTTAGGTATTATACCCACTCCCTTGAATCATGGATGCATGTGATATGTGACAAAGGCCTGTCTACTTTCAGTCATGTCATCCCAAAATGACAAACACTGGACAACCTCGTAATTACAGCAGGACATTAGCTCATTGTGTTGGTCAAGCAGTTGCCACTCCTAGCAAGATATCACTGCGAGTTGTAGTATTGTGCTTGGTATAGAATGATACATCTAAGGTGACGGACAGCAGCAGACGTGTATAAGACCGGTGTCAGATATATGTAGTGCAGCGTTCCTGCTAACAATGACAACTACTAACACCAGAGTCCATTACAATGTGTTCTTTACATCTAACTGTAATAGCATGGCAACTGTGGCCTTCCGTGTTTAGAATCAGAGTGCATCCCAGGCAGTCCTGTGCTACTAAGTGCATGAGCATGCCCAATATAACGTTGTGTAGATGGACACATAGTGCATTCCGAACAGCCCTGTGCAAGTGTGTGAGCATGCCCAGTGACAACTTGTGTCAGTTATGTTCCTCTATGTGTATGGGCATGGCCATTGTAACCCTGTATAGTGATAGTAGTCGTGCATTCCACAGATGGGCATACTCCAGGTCAGGATGGATTCCTACTTTAAACACACAGATTCACAGGTATGTACATCTTAACTGCCAGCATCCCTGTTGATGTCTGCATTCCTAGAAGGTCATAATGACAACCTTGAAATGTGTAGTCTGTGTGGCATGACTATGTAGTATTGTAAAAGAGATCTGTAGGTAGGCAGGTGTTCTGTTCCCACCACTGGCGTGTGTGTGTGTGTGTGTGTGTGTGTGTGTGTGTGTGTGTGTGTGTGTGTGTGTGTGTGTGTGTTTGTCTCTGTCTGCCTGAGGACTGAATAATGTTTTTAGACTGCTCACACGCCATACAATTCCTATACCAACCTTTGGCAAGGCTGGTGATGTCACCCATCTAGAAATACACCTCTGGGAGTGCTGTGACCCAGTAATCTCAGTAGCATGTTCTGTAACTGTGTAATGCTGTAGTGTGATAAAGTAGTTAGGTCAGTGTTCTAATCCCAGACTTGCCAACTGTGTGTGTGTGTGTGTGTGTGTGTGTGTGTGTGTGTGTGTGTGTGTGTGTGTGTGTGTGTGTGTGTGTGTCTGCCTGCATAAGACAAGTACAGTGCTTTGTAGAGTATGCACTCTCTGTGCAAATCACATGACCACCTTTGTCAATCCTGCTGTTGTCACCCACCTAGGTATACACATGTAGGTGAGTTGTAACCCAGTATTCACTGTAGCGCATGCCCTAAAAGTGTATTGCTGCAGTGTGATACGGTAGGTAGGGGTTCATATACAAGACATGGCAAGTGTGTGTGTTTGGTTGTGAGAGCCTGTGTAGAGGTGACTGTGAGTGTCTAACCACTGGACATGTTGGGGGAGCGGATTTTGTAGTTTTCC
The DNA here is from genome assembly GCF_019279795.1 of Protopterus annectens. Lineage (NCBI taxonomy): Eukaryota > Metazoa > Chordata > Ceratodontiformes > Protopteridae > Protopterus > Protopterus annectens. The sequence continues at coordinate 803,147,526 of NC_056735.1, forward strand.
TATATGGTGTCCATCTTATGACACATTGGACACCTGAGGAGGATTACAGCTGTCAGTCAGCCACGGAACTGTGTTGGCAAGCCATACCAATACATCTGGCAAAAGGCCTGGTGAACAAAGTATGCAACCCTACTAGTACCCGGTATATGTCCTGCACCCATGTGCCATGTACAAACACACTTGTCTAGGATATCCCGCTATGTTGCTAGTACCATGCACATTGATGACAGATAGTAGGCATGGTGTGAATGCAGTGGGCTGCAGAGGACATGGCACCCTGTACAGTGGTACAATAGGCAGACATTTGTGGACATTGGCCTTCATTATGTTCCCCACTGGATGCCTGCAACATATGTGGTGCCATCAAATCTGATCCACAGAGGCCATACAATGCTGTACACATGTGCCTTGTATGGACCAATGCCACTGACACCAGGGCATACCTGTATCATACTATCAATGCAGGTGCAGGGTCAACCTGCTCACTATAAGCAGGTTTCGCCACACCAGGCCAGTAGTGGCATATTGGGGGATAACAGTCTGTGTACACAACATGTGCCTGCCAAACCAGGTAGACCTGTACATGTCACTGTACAGTATCATGGGACACGCACATCCCAGGAAATTTCATGTGAAGGACTATCAAACACAGACATGGCATGCATTGCAAAGCTATGGCCATACACATTGGTAACCAGGATGTCAGGGCAGATCATGCAGTACCCATCTGTGTGGGACATTGCAGACACTACACCCCTGTACCACACTGTACATCATTGTTGGGTGACATGATGCCAAGGATTACCCCTCACCCAGCCTTTTACAGCCATCTTGCACAGCCAACCACTAGACACCCATGAAGCAATGCATGCATGCATGTCAGTATTGGCACCTTGTGTCTGCATGTGGGTTATGATGCTCCGAACCACAGTCACTCCCAGTATAACCCTTGTTGGCATACCAACAGATGTCAAACACTTTCACATGCCCTAGCCCATAGAACCTCCAGATACTCCCTGTGGTGCATGTAGTCCTGTGCATTACTGTAGTGTGGCAAACTAAGCAGTTAGGTTGTGTATTTGTGGCCCTGGCAAAGAGTGTCAATGCAAGTCCATTAGAGAGTGTGGTTGTGGTGACAATAGCATCTGTTCACGTGGACAGCCATGTGTGACACACTTAATGTATGTCTACTATATCTCTGTTGCAGATGTCTCTCACCTACACACACATATATATGTTCCTACAGCACAGCAACCTGTCGGCTTTGTAGCACATGTAGTAATGTCATGCACATGTAATAGTAATGACTAGTCAGTCAGGGGTTTGACCCCTGTACTGTTAGGTATGTGGCAAATGATGCTTAGGGTTAAGTCTCCAAGCCCTTCTCTGGTGTACTTTGTCTGTCCCACCCACACACCCTCTGGTGGATGTGGAGGTGTACACGTGCTCAGCAGCAGCATGTGTATTGTAAGTGATGGACATAATCAGGTGATGGCCTCTGCACCTATTGCAGTCCTCCTCTAGCTGATTGCATGTGGAACAGCTGTGATGGTGTTGCCATAGCAATTCACATGATAAACACAATACACTATCTAGGGAAAACATGTTGGTATTTGGCCATGACAGTCGCTGTGAGTGGTATTTGGGCATGACAGTCACTGTGAGTGGTACCTGGATGTGGTGTTCTGCAACAGCATCACAGATGATATCTGGATGTACCTCAAACATCATACACAGTGGGAAATAGCCTAAAGACAGGAGGGTGATGTGCCACACATCACTACAGCATGTAAGTGCAGCTATGCTGCATTGAGACTACTGCCTGTCTAACATGTTGTGTGTGGAAATGGCTATTCTGCATGTTTTAATACAGACATGACAGTACTCCATTCATGAGGGACCCCCATCTGTAGGGTCATCTGTGAACTGGTCCGTGTGTGGAACCATTTGTTTCCTGTCTTACACACTGAACACACATCTGTGCACAGCAGGAGCATAGTGCGAGGATTGCAGACAGTACATGATGATAGGGATGTGTTACTGTCATCGCATCCCTGACTGAACATATGTCACATGAAACATTGGTATGACAGACACTGTCTGGGGTTCCCATTGACAAGTCAATAATGGGCAACTGTTCATAGCTGTGGTCACATGTCTACAACACATTGTACAGATGGCATGCAGTATATATGCATTCGTTGTGCTCCCTCTGCAAATGTATACCATCTGTTGTGTTGGGTTGATGGTGATATCTATGCATACTTTTGTAGGTAATCCTGTATGCTGTTGTCTATCACTAAGCCATATGTGGGTTTAAACTGCAACACCATAGGCTGAATGGATTGGGAGGTCCCGGCAGAACCTCCTGTCCCACTTCAGCTGACCATGGCATTGGGCATCTGGGGCCCAGCCTTGGACATCAATCTCTGTTGGCTCTGCACCACCTTCTGGTGGTACCACCACTGAGGATGGGGCATGTCCCCACTGGGAGCAGGACCAGACAGGTACATGTCTGCTGTCGTGCGGTCTTGAACTTGTTGCTTTGGGGGCTCACTAAGGAGTTTCGAAGCAAGATACGCAAGATCAAGGGCAGAGTGTCACATTTACAGGGTGATGCTGCCCCTCCTGGACAGCCCCGGCACTACCTCCTTTTCAGCTGTTTAGGTGCAGTGATGGCTGCCCATGGCTGGGGACCTCCGTCCCACTGTTCCCATGGGCTTGTGAATGCCGAATACCCATTCCCCATCCAAGGTGTATCCCCTCACATGTGTCAAATACCAACCCTGTATGCTGTCTTGTCTGTGATCCTACCCTACCTATCCTCCACAGCCATACCTACTCTCCTTCCCCCACATCTGACCCTCACCCTACGGAAACATACGGCCAATCAGCTCCTAGGACAACATCTGCCCTATACATAGCTGTCCATTTCACACACGTGCCCACTGGTCAAATGTAACCCTTGTAATATGCATCACAGCATACTCCTGTTATCCTCACCCCTGTCCCTCAGGTGCATGATCCTGGTATGCACATCACTCCTAAATGGTCCAGGTACACATGATGAGGATGACCCCATTGTACACAAAACACTACCGGTCCCTCTATGGTTACCCCATTTACCTTTATCATGATGAGGATGTTGCACACAGCACCTTGCATGAGTACTGTTCACACATAATGATTGGACAGGTACTGTTGTATTAATGTACATTACATGCACAGAGTGATGTATACGGCCAATGTACAACTGTTTGCATGTATTAATGACACATGTCTGTCTGAGGGAGTCTTGAGATTACATAGAACAATACCACTACATAATACAGGTGTCACTGGTGTTTCCCGTTTCATTTGTTTGTAATGCTTTGTTGCCACATGGTATGTTCCTGATATATCTCTATATATGTATGTACCTAGATGCTGGACATAAACACTCACATATACATCTATGTGATGGGATACATTCCTATACTGTTGAATGACTGCACTGTAAGATATGTTTGTGGTACTGTCCGTTGTCTGTATATCTGCCATGGCGTATTGGTAAATCACATTAACTGTGTGTGCAGGGTCCTGGTTCTGAGCCTTGCAAAGGACGTTTATTTGGTTGCAAGGCAGAATAAGGCCATTGGATATGGGGGGGGGGGGGTAAGGCGCATTAAAGCAGTTGTGAGTGGGTGTGCATGGGTTTGCATGGTGTTAAGCAATGCTAACCTCTGGTTACAGCTTCTTACACTCGGTTAGCCTCTACATTGCTTTACCAGTGCAATACTCACATACTGGTAGCCAAACAGGCTTACACCCACTCGCTCCCACACTTGCAAATGCACCAACATTGGTGCTTGCATCTGACACTCACACACCTGGGTGGGAGCGAGGACCACAATATTACCGTGTGATGCCTATTACATCGGATTACATGCCTACAGTATCGGGAATGGCTGCCCATTAGGTGACGACATGCCGTTCGACTGTATGTAATCGGCGGCCTGTCCAGTGATTTATTCATATTATTTGTGCATTCCTCTTACAATCTACTCCCATCTAGCTGATACAAGGGAACCAAGACTCTTCAATACAGACAAGTAATTGGGTTTTGGGACCCACATCCTTCGGCCGAGTCATGCTACCACATTCCTATTATAAGGTTGCCACCTTTTCAATTGCCCAAGGTGGGACTTTTATGTAGAAACGTCAGATTTTGCAGGGCAAAACATACCCACAGCCAGTACAAAGGAAAGAACTTCACTGTTTTTCCTAAATAAAAGCTTATTCTTGTAGCATTATAGTTGCTTATTCTGTTTCTTATAACATTTAGGTGTTTCAGATACAAAATAATTGTTTTATCCAACTACTACAGATAATATAGAAAATCTTTGTCCTAAAATCTCAGGACATTTGCCATATTTTCAATTATTTTGCAGGACACAACTGCCCAAAGGGGACTGTCCCTCGCAAAGGTAAACAGGTGGTAACCCTAACCTATTATTCTATCATCTTTCTAAGGTAGTCAGCGGAATATGTGCTTTCTGTCACTATCAGACCTCTCATATGAATGGAGAAGAATGAACACTGAATCAGGGATACTGCATAACAACATCAGGGACACATTTAGAAGTTTGGTGCTATTAACCTGACCCATTGACAGACCCAGAGCATATGTATTCATACACATTGTCTGAGGTACATGCTGTTTATGACTCTTACATGTTGTCATTATTCATTACATGTATTCCTCCACCTTTCCTCCTAATATCACTAGTTCTAGGAGGGTTTAGGTGGGACAGAGTTAGATTCTGAGTCACAATCACGGACCTCCCTGGTAATTGGGGACAGTTCAATGGTATGGTCCCTATGTGTTTCCCCAATGGTTTACGGACTATCCAGTAGATGTGCTGTTAGGGATTGGGAGGTATGGGCTTCTGCTATGGCCACAACGGAATATTACTTACATCCACGGGGCGGTCCTAGTACAGCTCTGCCAGCCAACACCTGCACGCCTAAGCCCATAATCACATACCCATAGTTCCCCTAACTGCCACTCCTCTACAGCACTCATCCTTACTATGGGCACAGGTGGGCTATAAACACAACACTAGAGACTGCCCACTCTCCCCGTGTTGGGACACATGCCATATGTTGTGTCGACCCATGTGTTATCAGGCTTGCACAACCTACTGGACCATGTACATCTACAGCCTGGTTGGAGAAATCATTACAGGGCCTGGGTCCAATCATTAC